>NC_047116.1:3880675-4083175 GCF_902500255.1 Thalassophryne amazonica | reverse complement strand
TCAAGTTAAAACTGCTCGAATGTTTTGTGACCAAAATGCCACCATGGCTGCAGCTTTGAACACTGTTACAAACAGCCCCGGTAAACGGTAAATGGTATATGGACTGCATTTATATAGTGCTTTATCTGCTTCAGACGGTCAAAGCGCATTACAATTATGCCTCACATTCACCCCGATGTCAGTGTGCTGCCATACAAGGCGCTCACTACACACCGGGAGCAATAGGGGATCAAAGGCCTTGCCCAAGGGCCCTTAGTGATTTTCCAGTCAGGTGGAGATTTGAAACCATGATCTTCTGGACTCAAGCCCAACACCTTAACCACTAGACCATCACCTCCCCTGAGAGAGTGCTGAGGGAACAGTTAGGGGAGACCGGGGTTATATGTGATCTTTATTGGTACAGCAGACTAGTTGTCTGTACCAATAAAGATCACAGCTTTGACCCCCTAAAACAAACAAACAACAAAACATCGCTCATTTGTTGTATCTTAAATTTTCATCCTCATTTCCACACCAGGAGCAACACTCAGACAGCTGGACCTCAGCTCACCCGGGCTGAAGTGTGGACACTCATAACATGCCACAGTGGGCTGGAATACAGGAAATAAAGTCTCTGTCTTATCGGCAGTTTTTACACAAGGCGGAGTCTTCTGGGCTTTGAGTTAAATGCGTTATGTCATCATAATCCAAACTGTCAATCATTTATTTTTCAAATGACAAAAGTGTCAAGTAGTTGAGGCGTCCAGTCAACATGGATGATCTCAGGTGCATCTGGATCCTGTTTGTTGTGGAGAAAAGTCTCTCGACGCTGCAGGAGGTCAAAGGGAGCGTTATGTTGACCCTCAGACTGTCCATATTGGGAAAAATGTCCGGAGGGCAGCTGTCCAGTGTTTCCATCAGTGTTGGGAAGTTGTTCTGATCAGTTTTCCTTCTGATGTGCTGAGTGAACACAGTCTGCTCGGCATCAGCTATTTCAATCCCACACAAGTCAGACGGAGCCTTTAAAATGTCTTTGTCGCCAAAAGTGGCAGATCCAGGTGCAAAAGAGGCCGATGCTCTCATGACTCATGAGAGGCAGCCACGTCTCAGCTCACTGTCTCCTGCTTTTCCATTAATTCTTCAGTCTGTCTCAGGATTTTTTCAAAGTCGCCATCTGAATCATCCCGGAAAGTCGCATATGTAGCTTTCAGTGTTTAGGGATACGCAGTCTGTTACACACACTGAGGAGCATGAAAACAAACTTTTTAGTTTGCATTTGTTGCAACAGTTGTTCTGCTTCTATTTGTTTGTCCACTCATTTCTGCACATTCAGTTAGAGCCTCCAGTAACACATCCAACAATTTCAGTATCTTGTGCACTGACCCAGATTTTGAGCTCCATCTGGTGTCACTGGGTCACTCCAGTTTCATGCTCTGACAGTCGGGGTGCATTTCCTTTTGGATCTTAATAAACCGAGCGTGCTGCTGAGCCCCCGTGAAGAAACTGTATATTTGATTCACAATGTGGAAAAAGGTGCTGACACGCCCAGATATTCTCTGGAAGTTAAGCCGATGAGAATTACAGTGTACAAACGGAAATGGCTTTGGGGAAAAGTTCTCTCAGGACAACCTGAACTCCTGCCTTGTGTCCCGACAGATGCTCCATCAAAACACAACCTAATGCAGAGAGTAGGATCCAGTTCAAGTGGATGAAGGACCTCCAGGATCTTCTGTGATAGTCCCTGAACTGACAAATCTGCAGCCTCCACAAAACCCACAGCCCACTCTTTGATCACTCCTCCATGAATGAATCTGACACAAACAGCAATGAACTCTCGTTTCACCAGATCTTTATACTCATCTGCATGTATTGCAAAATATTGTCCATGAAGTTCAGCCGTTACCTTATGAAGCAGGATTGATGCTGCAGCCTCAAGCAGCTCATCCTGAACCTGGTGGCTCATCAATGTGGCATTTTGTGGCAGCTCCTTCAGTTGGTTTTCAATTTCTGGTGCATATTTAGACACAAACTTAAAAAGCTCCAAAAAAATGACCCTTGTTGAGCAGGTGCTCCGTTTCTCTCTGGCCCCTGAGTGGGATTTCAAGCTTGGCACACAACATAGCAATGTCCAGGACAACCTTAACATGTATCCAGGTTTCTCTTCACAAATGCCGGCGCATCACCGTGCAGCTGGTTCAACACTGTCCCGCGGCTTTGCGGTCCGTGGCTGCTCCTGAATGATGCCAGTTTTGTTAGCGCAGTGGCATGAGGCTTACTACACTCATGTTTGTCACAGGCATCTCTGAGACGTTTCCAGTTTTTGGAGCCACCTCTTATAAAAGTAGTCTCTGTGTGCATCTCCGGAAAATGTCTGCAAACTTTACAAAACAGTGCATCATGTTGATCCATTTGTACGTCCTGTACCAGTTGGCGTTGAATGACCACGATTTTCCACCGATTACAGCAGCTGGGAATCTTATCAGCTTGGGTTGAGTGGCTGGTTCCTCCATCAATGATAAATCCAAAGGTATCCAGATTGACTCATTAGATACTGTGGATTGTCTGTGGATTGGAGCTAGTTCATTAGCACAAAAGCTAGCATGACTCTCCTGGGATGTGATGAGGACGTTTTTCTCTCATTCCCAGAGCCAGTAAATGCCTCGTGATGACCAGCACCTTGCACAGCCTGGTCCAAGTTTTCTTCAGTCTGTAGACGACGTGGTTTTTTGAAAAAGTGGCTCAAAGAAACTGTTTAGCCATTGTTCAACAGCTGTATCCACCTGCTCCAAATAACCTGCCTTCTGATTGCTGTGTTACGAGACATCAGTCAATCACGTGAAAGATGAAGTTCATTTTTATTTTTTGTGTAGGCTATATTAAATTCTAAATGTTCAAGAAAATAAAAAAAACACCATGAAACTTTTAAAGCAAATTATATTTAAAAAAAATCATGAATCTTACTTGGTGGGCAATCTGTCAATCTGGCTGGGCCTATGCACATCCAGGCCCACCCATAGCTCCGCCCCTGACACAGATGCACTACAAAAAGGGGCAGAGTCGACTTTATTTCCTGAGAAGGTTGAGGTCCATCTGCAGTAAACTCCTGCTGATGTTTCATCAGTCTGTCATCCTCAGTGTTCTCTTCTATGCTATCTATCTATCTAAATCTATTTATCTATCTATCTATATCTATCTATCTGTCTATCTATATCTATCTAAATCTATCTATCTATCTATATCTATCTATCTGTCTATATCTATCTAAATCTATCTATCTATCTAAATCTATCTATCTAAAGCTATCTAAATCTATCTAAAGCTATCTATCTATCTATCTAAATCTATCTATCTAAAGCTATCTAAATATATCTATCTATCTAAATCTATATCTATCTATCTATCTATCTATCTATCTAAATCTATCTAAATCTATCTATCTGTCTAAATCTATATCTATCTATCTATCTATCTATCTATCTAAATCTATATCTATCTATCTATCTATCTAAATCTATCTATCTGTCTAAATCTATATCTATCTATCTATCTATCTATCTAAATCTATCTATCTATCTAAATCTATCTATATCTATCTATCTAAATCTATCTAAATCTATCTATCTAAATCTATCTATCTAAATCTATCTATATCTATCTAAATCTATCTATCTAAAGCTATCTAAATCTATCTAAATCTATCTATCTAAATCTATCTAAATCTATCTATCTAAATCTATCTAAATCTATCTATCTAAAGCTATCTAAATCTATCTATCTATCTAAATCTATCTATCTATCTAAATCTATATCTATCTAAATCTATCTATCTAAATCTATCTAAATCTATCTATCTAAAGCTATCTAAATCTATCTATCTATCTAAGCTATCTAAATCTATCTATCTATCTATCTATCTATCTAAATCTATCTATATCTATCTAAATCTATCTATCTAAATCTATCTAAATCTATCTATCTAAAGCTATCTAAATCTATCTATCTATCTAAGCTATCTAAATCTATCTATCTATCTATCTAAATCTATCTATATCTATCTAAATCTATCTATCTAAATCTATCTAAATCTATCTATCTAAAGCTATCTAAATCTATCTATCTATCTAAGCTATCTAAATCTATCTATCTATCTAAATCTATCTATCTGTCTATCTATCTATCTATCTATCTATCTATCTATCTATCTATCTATCTATCTATGTATCGTAATGTTCACAAATAAGATGAAATCAGTTATACATGTTTCATACTGCACACATTTCTTTGCAAAAATGTTTGATTGTTATTCTGAACAAACAAACATTTTGCTTGCTGGTGAGCATAAAGGCAAATGTGCAAAAAGTTTTAATGTCCATATAAATGTTAAAAAAACTAAAATTGACAGTGAAAGTTAAATAATGAGGCCTTTTGTGCACATAAAACTGTGGTATTTCTCTTCATTTAATTAAATGACCTCATGAGAATTTTGGTGCAAACATATTTGTAAACAACAGTGACCACTTGGCATGTTACATGTAAAACGTGAGGAAGGACCCATGAATCATCAGGGCTCGGGTCCAGGAGAGCCCCGTAAGCCCCGGCCCGCTGGACCGGAGGCATCTTGTGTGTTGATGGTGCTGATTCACACAACTCGAAGTTCAGAAGAACAACTCTGCCATACCCGCTCCCGCCGTTGACAGCCCGGCGATATTTGGCCCCGATTGCTTACTTTTTGTGGTCACGGTTGCCCGCGTTAGCGCCCCCTTCCTGCAGTATCTCTGTAGGATACTGCTCCGAAAACACCTTCAGTATGTCCACGTACTTGTTTTTGCAAGACTCCTGAACGTTTCTAAAAATGAGGTGGTGTGTACTGAAGTTATTTCTTGACAGAGGGAGCAGGATATTTGGTTTTACAACCCCAGTTTCAATGAAGTTGGGACGTGCTCATTTTGAAATGGATGCCTGCAACACGTTTCAAAAAAGCTGGGACAGTGGTATGTTTACCACTGTGTTACATCACCTTTCCCTCTAACAACACTCAATAAGCACTTGTCCTCACAGCTGTAACCATCTGTAGACCTGGATTTGATTCCTGGTCTGTGCTGCACACTACCGGACTGTGTCTCTGGACAAGAACTTCATCAGCACCGTCTCGGTCCACCCAGCTGTAAGTGGGTCCCAGACTTGGCTGGGGAAGGAACCTGTGATGGACTGGTGTTCTGTCCAGGAGGAGTCACAGACTGTTGTCTGCGCCATGTTACAGTTTGGAGATAAGCACCGACCTGCTGGGCCTCAGGGCCGGGACACTTAGTCCTCCTGTCCACACCAGCAACACAGTTCAGTCAATTACTGCAGTGATTAAACCATTACTTAAGAAATCTAATCTGGACCCTAGTGTATTGAAAAACTATCAGCCGATATCAAATCTATCATTCTGTTCCAAAATTTTAGAAAAGGTGGTGTCACAGCAGCTCATAGACCACCTCACTGAGAATGATCTTTTTGAGCCGCTGCAGTCTGCTTTTAGCAACTATCACTCCACAGAGACGGCTCTCACTAAAGTAGTGAATGATCTTCTGTGAGCAGTGGACTCAGACACCACTACGGTTTTGGTGTTGTTAGATCTCAGTGCTGTATTTGATACTGTGGATCATCATATTTTGCTCAATAGGTTGGAGAATCTTTTTGGGTTTACTGGAAGTGCCCTTAGCCTGGATGACATCATACATGTCCAGTCATTCTCAGTGTCACTACCTCAAACCTTAGTGACGTGAGATTTGGGGTTCCACAGGGATCCATTTTTGGCCCCTGATTTTGTCCCTGTATGTAGCACCCCTTTGGCGTATACTGCGGAGTTTTGGGATACTGATGATACTCAGTTGTACATGCCGATAACTGCGGGAAATCTCACTCCCATAAAATCCCTGGAGGACTGTCTTCTATCAGTGAGAAGTTGGATGTCTAGTAACTTCCTACTTTTAAACTTTGATAAGACTGAAATGATGGCTCTTGGTCCAGCGAGACATCGGCATCAGTTTGACCAGCTGGCGCTCAGCCTGGGTTCGTGTGTCATACATCATACAGACAAAATGAGGAACCTTGGAGTAATTTTTGATCCCACGTTGTCTTTTGACCTCCACATCAGGGATGTTACTGCTTTTTTCCATCTGCGAAATATAGCGAGGATCCGCCCCATCCTGTCCATGGCTGATGCTGAGACCCTGATTCATGCTTTTGTTTCTTCTAGACTAGATTATTGTAATGTTCTATTTTCAGGGTTACCACAGTCCAGCATCGGGGGTCTCCACTGGTTCAGGACGCTGCAGCCAGACTTCTGACACGTAGCAGAAGGTCTGAACATATCACACCCATTTTGGCGTCTTTGCACTGGCTCCCTGTCTCTGTGAGAGCAGATTTTAAGGTTTTGTTATTGACTTATAAAGTTGTTCATGGACTGGCGCCATCTTATCTGGCTGATCTGGTGGAACTCTACGTGCCAGCCCGGGCTTTGCAGTTGCAGGATGCGGGACTTCTCTGTGTTCCCAGGGTGAAGAAGAAGTCAGCAGGTCACAGAGCCTTTTCGTATCGTACACCCACCCTGTGGAACCGTCTTCCTGCAACCGTGAGGCAGTCTGAGTCTGTGGACATTTTTAAGTCAAGACTGAAAGCCCATTTTTATTCTCTTTCTTATGAATAGCTTTTATTTTTTTTATCTGTTATATTCTTTTGCTTCTGTTTTTAATTATATATTTGA
Organism: Thalassophryne amazonica; assembly: GCF_902500255.1. Classification (NCBI taxonomy): domain Eukaryota; kingdom Metazoa; phylum Chordata; class Actinopteri; order Batrachoidiformes; family Batrachoididae; genus Thalassophryne; species Thalassophryne amazonica. The sequence continues at coordinate 4,076,445 of NC_047116.1, read as the reverse complement.
ATTTTATCATTCATTTTTAATTTATTTATTAAAATTATATGTTGAATTGTTCCGTGTAAGGCGCCTTGAGACAGCTTTTGGTGTGATTTGTGCATTATAAGCGAATTAAATTCAATGAAATTTAATTAATTACAAGCTCTGCCCACTTCCCTGGCCTTGCTGCATTCAACCTGGTTTGTGTCCTGGGCGTTTTCTCTCGTTTTTAATTCAGTTTGTATTTTTCTTTTTGTGGGATTCTCTGTGATTTTATTTCTTAACATTAGCTTTTGTCCTGGTTTGTGGTTCCTTCAGTTCTGGCTCAGTTTTGTCTCTAAAACATTATGGATGTTGAGGTTTTGAAGGACATCCTGAAGGTCTGACACCTTTGAACCTCTTTAACTGTGTCTTCTTTTTGTGCAGGTTTCCTATTTTGAGATCTACTTGGACAAAATCAGAGACTTGCTCGATGGTGAGGACAGTATCAAACTCATGTTTCATATCAGCCAAACATCAGCTGAAATTCATAATTTCATCGATTTCTGCTTCAGTTTCGAAGACCAACCTGGCCGTGCACGAGGACAAAAACCGGGTTCCCTTTGTTAAGGTTTGTTTTGTATCCAGTCTGTGGACGAAAAACACACACACACACATCTGTGAGGTGGGGGGGAAGCTTCATGTCTAATCCAGCAGAGGGTGCTGGAGAGTTCAAGGAAGCAAGTATTTCATTCTTGGGTGCACAGTGTTATTGTGATTTTCTGTTTCCTGTAAGGGGCAGAGTCGTCTGTGGGTTTCTATATTTCCTGTAATCGGCGCCTCCTGCTGGCCGTGTGTCGGTGCCACAGCCGTCTGTGGGTTTCTGTGTTTCCTGTAATCGGCGCCTCCTGCTGGCCGCGTGTCGGTGCCGCAGCCGTCTGTGGGTTTCTGTGTTTCCTGTAATCGGCGCCTCCTGCTGGCCGCGTGTCAGTACTGTTTTGTGTCTTTCAGGGGTGCACGGAGCGTTTTGTCTCCAGTCCAGAGGAGGTCATGGACGTTATCGATGAGGGAAAAACCAACCGACACGTCGCCGTGACAAGTGAGTCCATGACCTTTGACCTGTAAACACAATCATCCAGCAGTGACCCCAACAGTACTACAGTACTGGCATACCAAGTAGTGCAGTTACACTTTATATGAAGTACTGCAGTTACTCAGTCTCTTGGACTCTGTGTGTAGTATTCCTGTAATTACTACTGCTACATATACTTCAGCCTCCTTCACTGTAACTTGTACTACTGTTACTGCGTTCACTGTTAGTACTACAAACACTAATTGTATTACTTCTAACCCTCTAGTACTTCAACAGTTCAGCTTATTCCCTACTACTACTAGTGATGCTGCTGAAATACTGTTATTAGTACTAACATTATTACCTCTACTAATACTGCTGCTACTAGTATATTCTGCAAATGGTGCGAGTACTACTGCAGCGGAATTGAATGAATTTATTTATTTATTCAGCACACACATCAACAATAACAAAAACTCATAAAAAGAACAACAACGCACCCGTGTGGCTGAAAGGGTGCAGGCAGAAGCAAAGCTAATAAACAAACTCATACTGTAAAAAATAAAGAATGTATCCACGTACTCATGAGAAGGGGTCTAGTTGCTCATGCTACTGCAGTACTGTTGGTACCCGTGCTGGTCGTGGCCTGCGGGGGGCGCTATCCGCGTGCTGAGGCAGGTGCTGTGTGTTCTCAGACATGAACGAGCACAGCTCTCGCAGTCACAGCATCTTCCTGATCAACATCAAGCAGGAGAACGTGGACACGGAGACCAAGCTGTCCGGGAAGCTGTACCTGGTGGACCTGGCAGGCAGTGAGAAGGTCACACCTCGCCCGCGCCGCCCGACACCTTCTTAACGCTGGTTTAACTCTTCTTAAACTGTTTTTTGTGACGTTGTGTTTTTTGGGGGTGGGGGGGTATTTTGGGTGCAGGTGAGTAAAACCGGAGCAGAAGGATCGGTTCTTGATGAAGCCAAAAACATAAACAAGTCTCTGTCGGCTCTGGGAAACGTGATCGCCGCTCTGTCCGAGGGAACCGTGAGTGTCTGACCCTCAGACCGTTGTCTTACTTCGTTTGAATATTTTGTCCTTCTCACTTGTGGACTTTTTTTTGTTTTTTTTTGGGTTTTTTTTGCAGAAGACTCACGTGCCGTATCGGGACAGTAAGATGACTCGAATCCTGCAGGACTCTCTGGGGGGAAACTGTCGCACCACCATCATCATCTGCTGCTCGCCATCTACCTACAACGAGGCGGAAACCAAGTCCACGCTCATGTTCGGACAGAGGTCCGTGTGCTGACACCATGGTGGTGATGAAGAAGAACTTTGACACGTTTCTTTGAGGCAGTTGATTTTTGAGTCATTTACTAAAAACACACACAAACCAACAGACACAAGTTCAAATCTCAACCTCCTTCATCCACTCAGCCTGGAATTGGGATCAAGTGTTGGGACCTCCTCTAAGCTGGCAGCCACACAGGCAGACCTGTGGTCCAAACAATTCCTGGTCCATTTTTAGGTCCCATCATAAGCGGTCTGTGTACGGCACTCCGGTGGCACGTGGGCCCGTCCTCAAGGCTCCTCAGCACAGAGGAGCCTGTGCGCTGGATCACATGATGTCCCAGGTCTGCTTAAGACCTCCAGGCAGCATTTGAACTCAATGATCCATCTCCAGGTCTCACAGCTGCACGTTAAGTCCAGATGCACTGGATCATGAAGACCTGGAGCTCCTTCATGGAGATTCAAACAAAATTATCAGTTTGTGTTGGAGTGCAAGTGAAGGACTACTGACCACAGGGGGGCACTGTTTGGTCACGCACCAAGTTTGTCTGAGCAGCTTTTTAGTCCAGTCCTGGTCCTCAGGTCCCAAAGTGCTGCAGGTTTTCCATTTGTCCCTGAAGTACTCAGATTCAAATCGTTACACAGAAACCGCACAGAGGAACAGAACATTCTCAGTACTTTGGTCCCGAGGACCAGGACTAGGGACCGGTTTAGACCCCAACATGTCAGTGACTGCGGAGCTTCCTGTTTAGCTTCAGGTTTGACTAGTTTGAGATTTTTACCCTGGGCAGTTTTAATTAATGGCATATTCTCCAAGAAAATAGGTGACTTTGAGAAAAACATTATTTTGGATTTTTCTGCATTCAAGACCAGTTGGAATTTCTCCAGATGGTTCTGCACCAGGTCTAAAATGGACTACAAAGTTTCAAATGCCTGTGTTTGAGCAATAGATTACAGTGTCATCTGCGTAAAGATGACAGAAGGCGTTTGATGGGTTTGTACACAGGTCAGTAGTATAAAGTGTGAAGAAGCTTGAACCTTGAGGAACACCTTTTGTGACCTCAAGGAAGGTGGAATTAACAGCAGCCATCTGAACGCACTGCGTCCTATACTTGCTAGATAATCAGCAAACCAAGAGACGGCGTGTTTGTAAAGAGTTTCTAACAGCAGACTGTGATCCACGGTGTCAAATGTCCTCGAAAGATCCAGAAACAGTGCAACACAAAACCTTCTAGAATCCAGTGCCTCAAACACATCGTTAAACTTTTAGAAAAGCAGTAACAGTGCTGTGCTGTTTCCTAAAACCAGACTGAAGAGGGTTTAAAATGTTGTTTGATTCCTTCAGTCCTTCAGTTGATCACAGACCAACTTTTCAAATAGTTTTGCCAAAATGCATAATTTTGAAATCAGTCTGTAATTATTCACATTTGAGGGTTCGTCTCCTTTCAGCAGTGGCACGAAAATGGCAGATTTCCAAACTTTGTGTTTGTTTGTGCTTCGCCTCAAATTAAAAATACATGTTCAGCAGCCAGGTCTGCAGCCAACTTTAAAAAAAAAAAGGATCCAAACTATCAGGACCAGCATCTTCAGCTCCTACAGACCTCAGAGACACACACATGTTTAAACTAACCGAATCAACAGCAGGTTCACTATTTAGAGCAGGTTTTATAATCAGTGTTGAGGGAATTGAACAAATGTCTTGCTGTAATGAAATGCTCAAATAGTAAATGGGCTGCATTTACCGTCTGGATCAGACACTCAAAGCACTTTACAATAATGCCTCACATTCACCCCAATGTCAGGGTGCTGCCATACAAGGCGCTCACTACACACCGGGAGCAACTAGGGGATTAAAGACCTTGCCCAACGGCCCTTAGTGATTTTCCGGTCAGGCTGGGATTTGAACTAAGGATCCTCTGGTCTCAAGCCCAACTCTTACCCACTAGACCATCACCTCCCCTCCCCCCTTAAAGTACTCTAACACAGCACGTTTATTGGTCAGATTTGTAGAATCTTGGACCAGGAAATTGGGCACCAGGAGCAGATCTCACAGCCTTCCAGTAGTTTTTGGGATCTTGGTAATGTGGAGTTACGTCAGGATGGCATCCGGTGTAAAACCTGTGCCAAATCAACATGCAGGTCCACCTCAGATCTGCTGTGGTGACCTCGAGTGAAAACAAGGGAGCAGCCAAAAGGACTTTTTTATGTATCAGGTATCTAGAATCATGCTGCCACCTAGTGGTGGAAAGCATAAATTCTTATATTGTTGTGGGAGAAAATTTTGACAGAATAAAATTCTTGGGGAGAAAAATCTGAATGAAATATGTTCAGAGCCCTGCAGCAGCGACTCCTGCAGCGGCGACTCCTGCAGCAGCGACTCCTGCAGCAGCGACCCGTGCAGTGGCGACTCCTGCAGCAGCGACTCCTGCAGCGGCGACTCGTGCAGCGGCGACTCGTGCAGCAGCGACTCCTGCAGCGGTGACTCGTGCAGCAGCGACTCCTGCAGCAGCGACTCCTGCAGCGGCGACTCCTGCAGCGGCAACTCGTGCAGCAGCGACTCGTGCAGCAGCGACTCGTGCAGCGGCGACTCCTGCAGCGGCGACTCGTGCAGCAGCGACTCGTGCAGCAGCGACTCGTGCAGCAGCGACTCCTGCAGCGGCAACTCGTGCAGCAGCGACTCGTGCAGCAGCGACTCGTGCAGCAGCGACTCCTGCAGCGGCGACTCCTGCAGCGGCGACTCCTGCAGCGGCGACTCGTGCAGCAGCGACTCGTGCAGCGGCGACTCGTGCAGCAGTGAGTGTGTTAACTGTGCCAGAAAACGACATTGTTAAAAACCACTCAGAGTTTTCGCTGCACATTTCCCTCCATATCTTAGCATTAGCACTGGCAGCTAACAGTGATGAATGTGGTGTTTCAGGGCAAAGACCATCAAGAACACAGTGTCAGTGAACCTGGAGCTGACAGCCGAAGAGTGGAAGAAGAAATATGAGAAAGAGAAGGAAAAAACCAGGAGCCTGAACGTTGTGATCCAGAAACTGCAGAACGAGCTGAAACGCTGGAGAAAAGGTGAGAAAAGACAAAACCCAAACATTTATTCACAGAAAATATGTGACATGGAACAAAATTATGAGCCTATACCTGCATAAACCTTCAGTCTGTGAGCCTATACCTGCGTAAACCTTTAGTCTGTGAGCCTATACTGGTGTAAACCTTCAGCCTGTGAGTCTATACCTGCGCAAACCTTCAGTCTGTGAGCCTATACCTGCGTACACTTTTAGTCTGTGAGCCTATACTGGTGTAAACCTTCAGTCTGTGAGCCTATACCGGTGTAAACCTTCAGCCTGTGAGCCTATACTGGTGTAAACCTTCAGCCTGTGAGTCTATACCTGCGCAAACCTTCAGTCTGTGAGCCTATACCTGCGTACACTTTTAGTCTGTGAGCCTATACTGGTGTAAACCTTCAGTCTGTGAGCCTATACCGGTGTAAACCTTCAGCCTGTGAGCCTATACCTGCCTAAACGTTTAGTCTGTGAGCCTATACCTGCGTAAACCTTTAGTCTGTGAGCCTATACTGGTGTAAACCTTCAGCCTGTGAGTCTATACCTGCGCAAACCTTCAGTCTGTGAGCCTATACCTGCGTACACTTTTAGTCTGTGAGCCTATACTGTGTAAACCTTCAGTCTGTGAGCCTATACCGGTGTAAACCTTCAGCCTGTGAGCCTATACCTGCCTAAACTTTTAGTCTGTGAGCCTATACTGGTGTAAACCTTCAGCCTGTGAGCCTATACCTGCGCAAACCTTCAGTCTGTGAGCTTATACCGGTGTAAACCTTCAGCCTGTGAGCCTATACCTGTGTAAACCTTCAGTCTGTGAGCCTATACCGGTGTAAATTTCAGCCTGTAAGCCTATACCTGCATACACTTTTAGTCTGTGAGCCTATACTGGTGTAAACCTTCAGCCTGTGAGCCTATACCTGCGCAAACCTTCAGTCTGTGAGCTTATACCGGTGTAAACCTTCAGCCTGTGAGCCTATACCTGTGTAAACCTTCAGTCCGTGAGCCTATACCGGTATAAACCTTCAGTCTGTGAGCCTATACCTGTATAAACCTTCAGTCTGTGAGCCTATACCTGGTTAAACCTTCAGTCTGTGAGCCTATACCTGGTTAAACCTTCAGCCTGTGAGCCTATACCTGCGTAAACCTTCAGCCTGTAAGCCTATACCGGTATAAACCTTCAGTCTGTGAGCCTATACTGGTATAAACCTTCAGTCTGTGAGCCTATACCTGGTTAAAACTTCAGCCTGTAAGCCTATACCTGCGTAAACCTTCAGCCTGTGAGCCTATACCTGCGTAAACCTTTAGTCTGTGAGCCTATACTGGTGTAAACCTTCAGTCTGTGAGCCTATACCTGCGCAAACCTTCAGTCTGTGAGCCTATACCGGTGTAAACGTCAGCCTGTAAGCCTATACCTGCGTAAACCTTCAGCCTGTGAGCCTATACCGGTATAAACCTTCAGTCTGTGAGCCTATACCGGTATAAACCTTCAGTCTGTGAGCCTATACCGGTATAATCCTTCAGTCTGTGAGCCTATACCTGGTTAAACCTTCAGTCTGTGAGCCTATACCGGTATAAACCTTCAGCCTGTGAGCCTATACCTGCGTAAACCTTCAGCCTGTGAGCCTATACCTGGTTAAACCTTCAGTCTGTGAGCCTTGTGTGATTGTCTGTTGTTGGTCCTCTTTAGTTTTTTTTCCAGGTTCAATTATCCGTACTCGGTCTTGTCTAGGTGAGTCGGTCCCACCTGAGGAGCAGATGAGCAGCAGAGACAAGAAGAGCAGCAGTGAAGTCTCCTCTCTGATTGACACATTGGCCCCGCCTCCTGTCCCTTTATCAGAGGAAGAGAAGACACAGTACGAGATGCTGATCACTGATTTGTACCAGCAGCTGGATGACAAGGTGAGACCTGACCTGAAAGAGGACTTTGTTTGTTTGTTTGTTTGTTTGTGTTTGTTTGGTTGGTTGTTTGTGTTTGTGTGTTTGTTTGATTGTTTCAAACATGGTGCTTGATGTTTCAGGACGATGAGATAAACCAGCACAGTCAGGCGTCTGAGACGCTCAGACAGCATGTGATGGATCAGGAGGAGGTGAGTTTCTTCTGCTGTTCCAACATCACCCAGCACATCCCGTCATTCAGGTGACCTTTGACATTTAACCTCCCCGTCTGCCAGAGTCCTGGTCCGGCTCAGCCATCTTGCAGAGTCCTGGTGTGGCTCAGCCTGTCTCGCAGAGTCCTGGTCCGGCTCAGCCCGTCTCGCAGAGTCCTGGTCCGGCTCAGCCATCTTGCAGAGTCCTGGTCCGGCTCAGCCCGTCTCGCAGAGTCCTGGTCCGGCTCAGCCTGTCTCGCAGAGTCCTGGTCCGGCTCAGCCTGTCTCGCAGAGTCCTGATCCGGCTCAGCCATCTTGCAGAGTCCTGGTCCGGCTCAGCCCATCTCACAGAGTCCTGGTCCAGCTCAGCCCGTCTCACAGAGTCCTGGTCTGGCTCAGCCTGTCTCGCAGAGTCCTGATCCGGCTCAGCCATCTTGCAGAGTCCTGGTCCGGCTCAGCCCATCTCACAGAGTCCTGGTCCAGCTCAGCCCGTCTCACAGAGTCCTGGTCCGGCTCAGCCTGTCTTGCAGAGTCCTGGACCGGCTCAGCACGTCTCACAGAGTCCTGGTGCGGCTCAGCCCTGCTCGCAGAGTCCTGATCTGGCTCAGCGTGGCTCCATGATGATCTGATCAGTCTCATCACGCGTCTCTACTAGGTCTTCCCTTCACGTCTTGGAGCCTAGAGATTCCTGACAATGAAAACCCAAGAACTGAATAACTGAACAAATCACGTGTTTGAAGTTGCCCTCTGCCAGCTGACTGATTTATCGTCTCTGTCCTCTGCCCTCCGTTTGTCCAGCTGCTGGCGGTGACCCGTCAGGACTACGAGCGCCTGCAGGAGGAGCTGTCGCGGCTGCAGAGGGAAAGTGACTCGGCCAAAGACGAAGTGAAGGAGGTGCTGCAGGCGCTGGAGGAGCTCGCCGTCAACTACGACCACAAGAGTCAGGAGGCGGAGAACAAGAGTCGCAGCAACGAGCGGCTCAGCGAGGAGCTCAGCCTGAAGACCGTGAGTCCCACCAGCAGGGAGCGACGTTCAGTGCTGCTCGAGTCCTCACATCCCAGAAACACTGTTGATAACGTTAAAATCAGAGAGCAGCCAATCATCTCCTTACTCTTTACTTACTTACAGGGTTTGAAGTGTGACTTCCTGTGTGTGTGCTGGTGTTTCCAGGTGAGCCTGGAGGCGGTGCAGAGGGAGCTGAGCACCCTGCAGGAACTCAGCACCCACCACAAGAAGAGATCTGCAGAGATCCTGAACCTGCTGCTCCGAGACCTCACCGACATCGGCGCCCCCCTCGACCTGAAAGCTGTGAGCCAACAAACACAACACACACCATTTGAACTGTGAAAAACCAGAACAAAGGTTGATTTTTGCAAACGTGTCCATCTGTTTCCATCACGAGTCGTCCTCTCACCGACGCTGGCACCAGATCCCCATGCTACGGATCGTCATCAGGTTCCACCGCGAGCAGGCACCTGGTCGTGGTGGACCAGGTGCCTGAGACCTGAGATATGGATCTGAAGATTAGCCAGCTAGCACTAAAACTGTCCATGTTTAAAGTGAGGTCCATTTGGATGGGAACGCCGTTTTCTTATCCAGTTTTTTCTTTTTTCAATCATCCAGACATGTGACCGATCCAGTCAGCTGGGGCCAGCTGTCGGAAGCATGAACCAGTCTGAATAAGTTGATGTTTGGTCCGGGTCTAGTTCCTGTCAGTTGTGGTTCTGGTTCCAGTCAGTTCTGTGTGTGTAGTTCCTGTGTGCCATTGAATTATATTCATGAGAATTCCACTTTTTATCCACATCTTTTTTGTTCTCTGGTGTCTCCTTCTGTCATTTGTTCAATCGTTCGTTTGGTCGTTAGTTCATTTGTTCTGTCTGTCATTCGATCATTCAGTCATTCGTTCGTTATGTCGTTTGTTCGGTCGTTCATTCCATCATTCGGCTATTCTTTCATTTGGTCATTTGTTCAGTTGTTCATTCTGTTGGTTGTTTATTCATTCGTTCCCTCTGTCATTTATTCATTTGGTTGTTCGTTCATTCGTGTGTTCGGTTTGTCATTTATTAATTCGGTTGTTCGGTCAGTTGTTTCGTCGTTTGTTCATTCTGTCGGTTGGTCATTCAGTCATTCAGTTGTTCGTTCGGCCCTTCTTTCTTTCATTCTGTCATTTGTTCATTCGGTGGTTCATTCGTTCTGTCATTCGCTCGGCCGTTTGTTCGTCTTTTTGTCCGTCTTCGGGCCTGTTTAGGGTCCTGCCGTCATTACCAGGTCACTTTTTGGTGTGTCCTTGGTTTGGAGCTGAACCTGGACTTTGGGCGGGTCTGTTTAGAGCTGGGTTGGGTGTTTTGACCTCTGACCTGGTGTGTGTCTGCAGGCGACGGAGTCGAGCGGCGTGCTGGAGGAGGAGTTTACTGTGGCTCGCCTCTACGCCAGCAAGATGAAGTCGGAGGTGAAGTCACTCGTCAATCGCAGCCGACAGCTGGAGAGCACCGAGTCGGAATCCCGCCGCCGGACCGAGGCCAGCGAGATGGAACTGGCGTCCTGTCAGCTGCTCATCTCACAGGTCCCAATGTTACAGGAACTAAAACGAAACCATTACAGGAACTATACAGAAACAAATATGACAGGAACTATGCAAAAAAAATCATTATATAGTGGTGCAGCTTAGCTAAAATTTCCATAACAATCTTTCAGTTTGTGATAAAAGCATGAAATGTGGCACACATATTCTAAATGAACTAATATTTATTTTCAGATATGGAGACATCCTGGAGCTGACCTCTAATGAGCTACAGGGGTCAATAAAGAATTACACAAGGGTCAAACATTAACAATGCTCCAATCATATTGAAAAGTATACTACATTATTTATCTGATTACACAGCTTCCAAAAAGGTATAGTTTGGACTATCTATGACAGAATGTTCTGGAGTTATGGGGTAAAAACAGCAAATATGGCGACAAAGGTCAGTTTAAATTTGTACAGGGGTCAAACGTTAAAGTTGCTCCAATTTTGGTAAAAAAATATGCAAATTCTTGGTTTAGTTAATAGTATTTTAAAAAGGAATAGTTTGCACCATCTGTCACACTTAGTTATCATGTTATGAGGTAACATATGTCACATGTCATAGAATCCAATGGACGTCAACCTTGTTTGACCTTTACTTTGGAGACCAAGCATTCGACATAGTCAAAACTATTCCATTTATTAATCCTATTCACTCAACCAATAATTTGCATCACTTTTTACCAAAATTGAAGTAACTTTAACTTTCACCCCTGTACAAACTGAAACTGACCTTTGTCACCATTTTTGCTGTTTTTACCCCATAACTCCAGAACATTCAGTCATGGTGTTGGGTATTTTCTCCTCCAAACATTTTTAAAACCTTTAACAAGACAAACAGAGTCAAGAAACACCAGTGAGACAGAAAATCAAATATTACGCGCGGAGTGCGGCCAGGCTGTACACCAAGGCTACACTAAAGTCTGGCCTGCTTTTCCGCTCTTTTTATTAAGAGACGCCCTCATCACATAAACAAGAAACTTGTCCTAAGGGTGGGGGTAATGACGCAAGACAAGTTTCTTCCCATAACATAAACGCATACGTCAAGTGCAGCTGTAAGGAAGAACACTTCAGGTCAGCACATCTCGTTCGTCTGTTGCAGGTATCAGCTGTTCTGCATCTGCCTGAAGTGTCCTGTCTTCCACACTCCTTCACACTAAACACCACATCACAATAGTCAAAACGTTCTCTTGCTCCCAGTCGTTAGAGGCTGCGAAAACAAAGTTATGTTATAACAATAAGTACATCCAGTCCTTCATTCCCAGCTCAGATTGACCCCAGAGTGCTAAAACCAAATTGAATTCTCAGGATTGCATTAAGACAGGTGCAAAACAGCACATCTCCGTTCTCATGAGAAAGAAGACAAAGCTAAAACAAGGTTGAATAACACGTACGTTCTCAGGGTGAAGTGCAAACAGCACAACACCGTTCTCATGAGAAAGAAGACAAATGTACAAACGTTTAACAGTGATAACATATATACAAAATCTTTAACATTCCCCTCCTGTTTATCGCCTGTTAAACATACAGTAGGCATCACTCAGCTTAGCACTTCTTTTTGAGATTTTCACTAAGAGGTTCATCATGGTATGTTTTCTCTATAGGCTTACACCCCAGAGGTGATGTCATCATTGTCACCATCATCGGTGTCTGGGTCATCATACTTCCATTGGTCTGGGTACAGGTCAGGAGAGCCATCGTCCTCCTTGTCGTCATCTGTCCCCAGAAGTGGATATGATGCTGGACCCCCTCCTGGTCCTGGACTTATTGCTGTGGTTATCATTCTATTTACAAGGCCTCGGAGACATGGAATACAACAACATCCACACAATGTTAGAATTGCAGCAAATACTGCTATAGACACTAATAGTGAAGAAATCAAAGACCTCCATTTTCCCATCCCTTCCAGCCACCAATCCCAGCCTTCGGTGTTTACTCCACTGTGCTCTTTCATCTTCCTGTTCAACGTTCTCAGCCCGTCAATGGCTTGAGTGAGACTGCCGTCTGCAGCTGTGTTGTTGGGAATGAATGTGCAGCATTGTTCTCCGAACATGGCACAAACACCTCCTTTCTCTGCCAACAACATATCCAGAGCAATGCGATTCTGGAAGGCCATAAGGGACGTGGCTTCTAACTGTGAATGGACAGCCTTAAATCCTTCCTCAGTCCAATTTCCTAATTTCTGTACATTGTAGTGGATGTAGTTTATTCTGTCCACGTTTTTATTAATGGAGCACCACCAACAGATGGAAGATTCGAATCCAGCTGCTATTTGATTAACCAGTTTATACTCGTCAGGCACTCCCCTGGGGACTCCTATTGCGTCAATATATGTTGGATTTCCCACTCCTTTCCAATCTCTTTTCACTCTATGTCTGGCTACGTCTTTCTGCCAATCTTCAGGAATAAGAGAGGCTGCATATGTCGTAACGTCTTCAGGGGTCATGGGTATGGCTTCAACTGGTAACAATAATGATATTAATGCACAATAACCTGACACATTTCGTGGCAGTCTGTCAAAGATTCTGTTATCCCCACACCACCACCATACGTCACTCCTCCCGACAGGTTTGAATGTGGGAGTACTATGGACCACATTCTTACACCAGGCGGTGTGGTTTAAGCTACCCAAAGTCTTACTTGTCCCTGTCAAGTGTACACATGTATGGTTAGCATGCCCAACTTTGCTTGAGAATAAAGGTTTAATCTTAGTCAATTTGGTCACTGGATAGATCTTGTCCCACTTAGAACATTTGTTGTTTGCCGCAATGTATGTCTGTGTCATAGCAGTCAGTAGACAGTCTTTGGGTAATGCTGCCGGTATTACCTGTAATATAGGTCTGGGTCCCATACACACAACACAGTCCTTCTTTGCTGCTAGTCCTGCTTGTTCTGCCATTAAAAGCCAATTGTTATTTTGTCCACTAATTCCTGTAGTTACTAGGAACCAGTCATCTGCCTTCATGTCTTTTGTGCCTTGTACAGACACCCCCTTTGCTTGTATGGGCACCCCCTTTGCTTGTATGGACACCCCCTTTGACGTACTTAAGTCGGTCAATATTGGTTGCTGTACTCTATCTGTTTCACAGAGGAAGAAATGGAAATACGGATCTTTTCCTTGTTTGTATACCCAAAGGAGGAACAACCAACAGTCTCCCTCTATATCAGGTGGGAATATGGTTCCTTTTTCTGTGGTATTCACCACTATAGACAGCTTATCATCTGTTTGATACATTTTGAGACTTTGACTCTGGTACTTAGCCCACTCGGTTTGTGCCCATCTTGGTGTCCATCTACTCCATTCATCGGCTACCAACGTTTCCCATCTCCTATCTTGTTGATCGTTGGTCATATACCATGAGAAACTATTTCCGTAATTAGTCCCTCTGTCACCATCCGGCATTCCATGGATAAGAGCACTATATGGTACAGAGATGATCACAGAAGTATTTCTAGGAATGCAGGCCTGTACACCAAATCGGTATGCATTATTCCCATCACAGCTATGTACTGTGGCATTGATTATCGGACTGGGGTCTTTGTTACTTCTTTTTGGTCTCTGCAATCTGTGGATGTGATCCGTATTATCATGTCCCGTGCTCATGGCTTTTAATAATAATACCAATTCAAAAAAGAAAAGTAGCATAACAAGGACTGTCCGTGGGGTCCAGAAACCCCCTTTCTTTTTATCTTTTCTTTCGCCATTTCTGCACACTACAGCACACCTATGTTCAGAACAGTGGCTTCTTAATGTCTTCTGCTAGCTTTCGTGTCTAACCTGGATCTTAACACCAAGCTCACACACTATTACTAGTCTTGTCCTACTGTTCTTACTGTTTGTCTGTGTCTGCAGAAATGACTTTCTTACAGTGAGTTAAATGAATCCATGTACTTCTTTCCCAATTTTCAAAGCTGTGGGTGTTGTGAGTAGTACTTGATAGGGCCCTTCCCATTTAGGTGAATGCCAGTGTTTTCTCTTGATGCTATCTGCCGGTGGAACGAAAATTGGCTAAACATGCTGACATGACTTGAGAATAATAGTTGGACTCTTCTTATCAACACCAGTCTCCAGGTACCACTTAGGGTCCTCCTGTGGAGAAATGGGATCATCAGTGTTTGGAACTCTCCCTCGTTGTCCTTCTAACATTTTTCTCATGTAATCCGCCAAATTGGCTCCTCAGGTACATCCCAAATTTGTCCATAATATGGCAATCGATATTTTCTGCAAACAATGTTTCATACGGTGTCAACCCCATGGTACTAGTTATGTTATATACATTTTACCAAATCTACACAATGTGTCCATGGTCTGCCTGTTTCCTCCATTGTCTTTCTAAGTCTGTTTTTTACTGTTCCATTCATCCTTTCCACTAATCGGCGCTTTGTGGATGATAGCACAATGATTTTTGAGATTAACCTGTAGTGCTTCTCCTACGTATTGCACTATTGCATTAACAAAATGCGCTCCGTTATCTGAATAGACTGTTTCTGGTATTCCAAATCGTGGGATGATGTCTTTGCATAATGCTTTAGCCACTGTAAGTGAATCTGCACTGTTTGTAGGGAACAATTCTACCCATTTTGAGAAGGCATCAATTATGACTAAACAAAATTCTTCCCTTCATGTTTACTCAGCTGTATATAATCCATATGAATCACTTGAAAGGGATATTGTGGTGTTGGAAATTTACCTCTTTGGGGTCTCAAATTGCCTTGTGAGTTGTGTTTTGCACATATCATGCATGCTCTACAATGCTGTTTTGCATATGCATCGAACCCATAAAGACAAAAAATAGATTGCAATTGCGATATCATACCCCCTGATGAGACATGCGTCACGCCATGGCTCATAATAGCTGCCCATTTAAACATATTTTTGGCAATATGGGTTTCTTTTGTGGTCATACGTACAAGTCATTTGCATACGTAGCGCCTTTAGCTATCCACATTTGTTTTTCTCTGTCTGTTGCCTGCTGTTGCATATCAGCAAGCAGTGTACGACCTATATACAAATCTGGAGTTGTTTCCTGTATAACAAAAATGAAGAAGCTGCTGCTGCCTCTTTTGCTACTCTGTCAGCAAAATCATTTCCTTTTGAAACACTGTCAGAGCCTTTAGTGTGAGCCGCACATTTGCATATAGCAATTTGTTGAGGCAAACTTCACAGCTTGCAGTAGGGCAGTTAGGAGAGTGGCATGAGTCACTGGCTTTCCAGATGATGTCACCATTCCACGCTCTTCCCACAGTTTTGCAAACACATGCACTGTGCTGAAAGCGTACTGGCTGTCTGTATAAATTGATACGGCCGTACCTTGAAACAGATAGCAAGCTGCAGTTAAAGCAAACTAATTCAGCTGCTTGTGCTGAAAATGACGATGGCAATGAAGCAGAATCTAATACTTCTGAATTTGTGGACGACAGCATATTCCAGATTGTGTTTGTCCATAAGCATTTTTGGGGAAGAACCATCCACATACACGATTGTACTGTTTGGGTGGGGTGTGTCCCGGAGGTCTGGGCGTGCTTTGTACAAACTGTTGCTACATCAAGACAATTGTGCGGCTCACCATCCTCAGGTAAAGGTATCAATGTGGATGGATTCATGTTGTACATCGCTCTATCGTAAGGTGTGGCTGTGATAATAGCAAGGACATGCACGAAAGATGTCTTGCTGGGGACAAAAGGCTCATGTTGTCTGCAACAAAAGTGCAGCGAGAGCATGTGGAACTTTCAATGTCAACTGATGGAATAGAACAACATTACTGCTACTTTGAACAGCCATAGAGGCCGCAACAACAGCCTGTACGCATGGTGGTAAAGCACTTGCTACTGCATCCAATTTAGATGAGTAGTAGGCAACTGGCCTCAATTTTGAGCCATACACTTGAACCAAAACACTAGTCATGAACTTATCTTACAATCAACTGTTTGAGTAATGTTACTATAATCTGTAGTGCCAAAATGTGGATGACACTAATGTTTGTTTTACTTTACAAAGGCTTCCTCAGCATCTTTGCCATTCCAACGGTTGACATTGAAACTATCATCTTGTACATCAAATCAGAAAGTGGACTAGTCAACTCTGCATAGCAAGGAATCCATGCCCTGCAGTAATTTGTTAATCCAAGAATGACATCATGCTTTTGGTTTGTGGTTTTGGAGCGTGCAAAATTGCTTCCTTCCTATCAGACAGGATCGTGCGCCCTGTGGCTGATAACTCATGTCCTAAATATTTACTTTATCCCTACACAACTGAACTTTGTTTCTACTCACTCTGTGGCCATTGTCAAATAAGAAACATAATAATGTACTGTGTCAGTTATGCAGTTTTCTCGTGTGTCAGGCAATCAAAATGTCATCAACATACACTAATAGTTGGCTATCTGCGGTGGAACGAATTGGGCTAAACATGCTGACATGACTTGAGAAAATAGTTGACTCTCTGCGTAACCCTGCGGTAATCTGGTGAATGTTATCGTTGTCCTTTAAAGGTAAAAGCAAACCAGAATTGACTATCTGGGTGTACTGGTACAGAAAAAATGCATTATTATGTCAATTACTGAGAAACTATTAGAATTTGGTCTCAGCGAATTTAACAAGGTGTGTGGATCTGGGACCATGGTGCTCTTTTAATCACAGCATTTTACTGCCTGCAGATCTTGAATCATTCTCCACCCACTGAGGGCGAGCCTTTTTCACAGGACTATGGGGTGTTACATGGTGAATCTGGACATGGCACTATTACTCCTGTTAATAAATCCCTATTACTGGTCTGATTCCTTCAATTGCATCGGTTTTCAATGGATACTGTCTTACACATGGTCTGTATTCTGTTTTTGGCCTTATAACTACGGTTCATTTTTAATCAGTCCTACGTCTGAAGGACCTGTTGTCCACAATCCTGACGGTACTGAAGAGAGAAGATCATCTTCTTCAGGACTCAACTGAAACACTCAGGATTGTGAAGTGGACACATCAATGTGTGTTTCCAGCTGTCAGCACCAATGAGACATTAACTGGCACTTTATACAATTTAGTTATGGACTGAACTCCGTTCGTGGTCCACTCTGCTCCAATCAGAGGCTGACAAAGCTGTTATGACTGTCAGTCCCAATTCTTGCCATTCTGTCAAATATGGCTTACAAAGTGACATATGTAATGGCATACCTGTGAATTTCAAATTTCGACACATCTTCAGTGGCGCCTGTTTGTTATGACGGCTATTGAGTTGCCATCATGACAAATCGGTCATTGTCAGTTTCACAGGTGAACATTTTTCAATTTAGTTTCATAGTTCCCCATCCGGACCTGGAGGATCTTTATGCCACATTGTGACATGCAGGTCAGGTGGTGACATCTGTTGTTCAGGATTTTTTAGTAGGCTGCGCTTGCAAGACGACATCTTTACCCCACCTGCAGCATCTTCTTCTGAGATGTCAAATGTATAGTAATAGTGGAATGTGGGTCAGCGCTTTCTTCCTTACTATGTTAACGCCTCCTGTGCGTTCAACAACTAATTTCCCTTGTTCCACAATTATGGACAAGCCCAATGCAGTCAATCCGTCTCGTCTAGGAGGTTAACTGGACATTGTGGCATGCTCAACACTGACCTAGTACACGTCAGGCCAAATGGATTCTGTCAACGTTATGGGTTTGGTGATGGGACGTCTGATGTTTGTCCATTTGCAGAGCGAACCCTAAAGATTTCGTTGCTTAATTTATGGACAGGTATTTTGTCATTACATGTGGTTCTACATGCTCCTGTATCACAAAGGAATGTCACTGGTCGTCCATTACCAACAAAGTCACTTCTGGTTTTGGTACCGGATTTCCCAGCAAGGCCACAGATCCATATCGCAATCAGACTGCCTATATGATGTGGAATCATGGATTATGGATTCTAGTCATTGTGGATACTGTGGCTGAGGAGGATTATTCCGTTGTGGAATTCCTCCTGCTGCTCCCTCAGTAGTGATTCGGACAATTTCTATAATATGTCCTCTCTTCCACAGTTCCAACAAATCAGGGGACCACGTGGTGGCCCTCCCTGTCTGGGCTGCTGTTGTGGTTGCCATGGTCCTTGACGTTGTGGCTGTCCACCTTGTCTATTTTGCCATGCTTTTTGGGGGCGTTTGCACTGCTTCTGCTGTCTTAAGTTACCCTGCTGGTAATTATTTCGTCATCTCCATGTGCTACATACACTCCTTTGTCGCTGTTTCTTGTCTTTTTCTGCTTTAAGACTTCTTCTGCATGACAGCAGTGTGTATGTGTGTCTTCCAATGTGCCTGTAGGCAATCCAATCCATGTTTCTGTATCCAAGCTTTTATATCCTTATTGGAATGTTGGATCAGAGCGTTTTCAATTGTTGTTCATACACAGGTGTTCTGGCAATGCCACTATGGACCCTAAACACATTCTCAAATCTGCACCTAAACTCTGTCCATGGTTCTCCTTCTTTCTGTGTTGTCCTGGTATTTCAGTATAGTTTATCTTTGGTCCTAACACTCCTTTTGCACGTGTAATAAGCTTCCACTCTTGTTTCAAGACTAGATCATCATGTGTCAGTGGTACGCCTTGGTTGATCTGCAGGATTCCAGTCTCCGCTACCTGACTCCATTTAGGGCCACATGCTTTCATCCACACCTGTTGGACTTCAGGTCCATTAAGGTGGTAAGATGTTCTAATGTTTTCTATATCCTGCATAAATCCCTCAATATCGACATGTGGCGATGGTATCATGTCGACTGCTGCTTTGATATCATCAGCATTCCATGTCCGATAAACGAGCATGGTTGGTAGCTGTCCTGCTGTTTCTGCACGAGATTTGGTACTTCTATCATAGGATAGGCACCTCCTGATCACTAGTTTCCACCATGGGAGGGGCTGTAGGCACTTTTGCTTGACTGACTGCGTGTTTGTGGTTTTCTGGTTTTTCTCTCTTTTACCTTAGGTTTTACTGCCAAATCTACTGTGGTGCGGTACATCGTCACCTCTGGTAGAGGAGATAAAGTCTCTTTGCCACCGACGATCCAGCCGGCGGTGATTGTTGAGGCTGTTCTGGCTCTCTGTGCTGAATTATCACATCTTCTTCTGCCTTACCTACAGCTTTCTTTTTTCTTTTGCTTTCTCTAATCGTCGCTTCTCTGCTCCTTTCTGTCTGTTCTCTGCTTCCTCCTCCCAAATGCCACTAAATCTGCCCCTACTTTCTGCATCTTTTTCTCATCACCTTTATGTTCCCGTTCTAACTCCTTCTTCAGCTTTTGTATGCTGATCAGGTTCAGTCGTCCGTCAAAGTCAGTTTTATTATCCATCTCCAATTTCTTTGTTGCTTTTGGATTTTTTGCCTCCATAACTTTCCAGTCGTCAGTTGATAAATTTTCCTTATTTTTAGACGTCTTACCCCCCATTTTTATTATCCCTTGTTACTTTGGACTTCAGACGGGGGCACACCTAGGGTGTTCTAAATCTGAAGTTTTCACACTTTCTTTGGACGTGACAATTAATTTGCCGTCGTGTGGTTGATTCCTTTCACCTCCCCGTAGGAAGCGGAATCACTTGCCTCTGCTTCCACACGCACGGTTGTCACTAACGTTGTCCAAAGTATTACACTTTCACACAGTTATTTACACTGCGCAAAACACTATTTACACCTAGAAACCCCTAATAATCGTACGCGTATTCTTATGTCGGGGAGCTCGCCCTCCCGTGAAATTTAACTAATGTCCTGCCTTAGGGGACTCCGCCGTCCCTGCCAAATTTAACTACTTTTTTACAGTGCACATATTCTACCCGGGATTTCCTTTACGTATTAAACAGAGGAGTCCGTATCCTCCTTCCGGAATTTAACTACTTGCGTCCCTCGCAACCGTAGAGGAGTCCGCCCTCCTTACAGAGTTTAACTGTGTTTCATTAACAGACGATTCTGTATCATCGCTTACGGAGTTTAACTGTTTTATGTGATCACTTTTATCCCCTACCGGTACGCGTATATAAACAGAGGAGGTCCGCACCCTCCTTACAGAGTTTAACTGCTTTGCATTAACGACGATTCTGTATCATCGCTTGCGGAATTTAACTGTTTATGTGATCGATCACCATCACTCAGTACGTTTACAAAGAATTTTACTCACTGATCGACTTCCTGTCTGTCTTCTTCGGGAAATCTCGTCAACCAGACGATGCCAACGGTGGTCGACAATTGCAGACACGATCATCGATCAGACCTTGCACAAGGATTTACGTCGGACTTGACGACCTCCGACGGACAACCTCACGGTGTTGTTGAGATCCCGACGAGCCCCAGTCAATGTTGGGTATTTTCTCCTCCAAACATTTTTAAAAACCTTTAACAGACAACAGAGTCAAGAAACACCAGTAGACAGAAATCAAATATTACCGCGAGTGCGCCAGGCTGTACACCAAGGCTACACTAAAGTCTGGCCTGCTTTTCCGCTCTTTTTATTAAGACGCCCTCATCACATAAAAAAAACTTGTCCTAAGGGTGGGGGTAATGACAGACAAGTTTCTTCCATAACATAAACGCATACGTCAAGTGCAGCTGTAAGGAAAACACTTCAGGTCAGCACATCTCGTTCGTCTGTTGCAGGTATCAGCTGTTCTGCATCTGCCTGAGTTGTCCTGTCTTCCACACTCCTTCACACTAACACCACATCACAATAGTCAAAACGTTCTCTTGCTCCCAGTCGTTAGAGGCTGCGAAAACAATTATGTTATAACAATAAGTACATCCAGTCCTTCATTCCCAGCCAGATTGACCCCAGAGTGCTAAAACAAATTGAATTCTCAGGTTGCATTAAGACAGGTGCAAAACAGCACAATCTCCGTTCTCATGAGAAAGAAGACAAAGCTAAACAAGGTTGAATAACACGTACGTTCTCAGGGTGAGTGCAAAACAGCACAACACCGTTCTCATGAGAAAGAAGACAATGTACAACGTTTAACAGTGATAACATATATACAAAATCTTTAACACATGGATAGCCCAAACTATACATTTTGGAATCTTTAGATCACACAAATAGTGTGGAATAGGTTTCAAATGATTGGAGATTTTATATTTTGACCCCTGTAGCTCATTAGAAGTCAACTCCAGGATGTCTCCATATCTGAAAATAAACATGAGTTAATTTAGAATATGGTGCACATTTCATGCTTTTCACAACTGACAATTGTTTTAGTTATCTGCTGCACTAATAGGAACTATACAGAAAACAAAAACATTACAGGAATATCTAGAAAAAATATCAGAGGAACTATGCAAAAAAAAAAATCATTATAGGAACTATTCAGAAAAAAAGAATTACAGGAACTATACAGAAAAATATGACAGGAACTATGCAAAAAAAAAAAAAAACCATTATAGGAACTATACAGAAAACAAAAACATTACAGGAACTATACAGAAAAAAAATATGACAGGAACTATACAGAAAAAATATGACAGGAACTATGCAAAAAAACCATTATAGGAACTATACAGAAAAAAAAACATTACAGGAACTATATAGAAAAATATGAGAGGAACTATGCAAAAAAAACATTACAGGAACTATACAGAAAAATATGACAGGAACTATGCAAAAAAACAAAAAAAAACATTATAGGAACTATACAGAAAACAAAAACATTACAGGAACAATACAGAAAAAAATATGACAGGAACTATACAGAAAAAATATGACAGGAACTATGCAAAAAAACCATTATAGGAACTATACAGAAAACAAAAACATTACAGGAACTATATAGAAAAAATATGAGAGGAACTATGCAAAAAAAATCATTATAGGAACTATTCAGAAAAACAAATTACAGGAACTATACAGAAAAATATGTCAAGAACTATGCAAAAAAAAAATTATAGGAACTACACAGAAAAAAAAACATTACAGGAACTATACAGAAAAAAAATGATAGGAACTATACAGAAAAAAACATAACATTACAGGAACTATACAGAAAAAAACATGATAGGAACTATACAGAAAAAAAACTATGACAGGAGCTATGCAAAAAAAATCATTATAGGAACTGTACGGAAAAAAAAACATTACAGGAACTATACAGAAAAAAACATGATAGGAACTATACAGAAAAAAACATGATAGGAACTATACAGAAAAAAAACTATGACAGGAGCTATGCAAAAAAAATCATTATAGGAACTGTACGGAAAAAAAAACATTACAGGAACTATACAGAAAAAAACATGATAGGAACTATACAGAAAAAAACATGATAGGAACTATACAGAAAAAAACATGATAGGAACTATACAGAAAAAAACTATGACAGGAGCTATGCAAAAAAATCATTATAGGAACTGTACGGAAAAAAAACATTACAGGAACTATACAGAAAAAAACATGATAGGAACTATACAGAAAAAAACATGATAGGAACTATACAGAAAAAAAACTATGACAGGAGCTATGCAAAAAAAATCATTATAGGAACTGTACGGAAAAAAAACATTACAGGAACTATACAGAAAAAAACATGATAGGAACTATACAGAAAAAAACATGATAGGAACTATACAGAAAAAAAACATTACAGGAACTATACAGAAAAAAAAACATGATAGGAACTATAGAGAAAAAAAACATTACAGGAACTATACAGAAAAAAAACATGATAGGAACTATACAGCAAAAACATTACAGGAACTATACAGCAAAAGCAAATGTTTTATTGTGATGAAGTTGATGTATGTGTGTTTGCGTGTGCGTGCAGCACCAGGCTAAGATCCGCTCCCTGACCGATGACCTGCAGCAGGTGGAGCAGAAGAACAGGAAGCTGGAGGAGGGTCAGGACGCTCTGATGGAGGAGGTCACCAAACTGCAGGCTCAAGGTGAGAGAAGACACCATTGCCATGACAACGGGAAGTACCACTCCCATATCTGGTCATGTTGACGGGTGTCAGCAAACCCAGTGGTGGACTCTGAAACGGTAACGGTTCTGTGGGACCGTCAGCACGTCCAGAACAGATTCACAAACAGAACACGGGACTTTGGTGGTGTGTTCAGGTAAAATGCACGAGGTGACTGTGATGGACAAAGAGAAGGAGCACATGAGCCGCCTGAAGGATGCTGTGGACATGAAGGTAAACCAGCAACAGGCGCCCCCTGGTGTCTGAAATCTTCATGAACGAAAACGAACAGGTGTCAGGTTTTTTTTTTTTTTTGCTCTTGTTGAATGATGTGATTAATTACAGGAGAACTGATCGCATCCAGCTGATTATCTTCAAAGTTTTTGCAAAATCTGCTCTTTTTTAAAAGGCTTTAATTTAAAAAATACCACCCCCCCCCCCCAAAAAAAAACAAACAAAAAACAAAATGACACCTGGAAACAACATAAGCAATGAAGGTTTTGTGGACTGAATCCACTGGTCCACAGAACAGCTAGTCATCCTGTTTTGTGGACCAAATGTGACCTCTGGCACATTGACCTTTGACCTCTGCCGCCCAGGCTCCGCCTCTCTGACGTGTTTATGTTCTTCCAGAGAACCCTGGAGGAGCAGATGGAGAACCACCGCGAGGTTCACCAGAGACAGGTGTCCCGCCTCCGCGACGAGATCGAGCTGAAGCAGCGACTCGTAGACGAGCTGAAAGAGTGTGTGAATAAAACCTTTAGTCACCACCTCATCTTTTTGACATCAGACCGCTGCCACACACAGAATCAGCACCAGAATGTTTGTAAAATTCCTCAGAGGCCTAATGTGTGACGCACTGTTTGTTGTATTTGTGTTTGTTTTTGTTTGATGTGGTTTTTGTTGTTTGTCTGATGTCTGTTTGTTTGTTTTTTATTTGTGTTTGTTGTTTGTTTGCTGTGGTTTTCATTGTTTGTCTGATATTTGTTGTGTTTGTTTTGTCTGTTTTTGTTTGTTTTTGTTTGTTTGCTGTGGTTTTTGTTGTCTGTTTTTGTTTTTGTCTGTTTTTGTGTTTGTTTTTTGTTGTTTGCTGTGGTTTTCGTTGTTTGATATTTGTTATGTTTGTTTTTGTTTTTCTGTTTTTGTTGTTTGCTGTGGTTTTTGTTTGTTTTTTGTTTTTGTCTGTTTTGTTTGCTGTGGTTTTTGTTGTCTGTTTTTTGTTTTTGTCTTTTTGTGTTTGTTGTTTGTTTGTTTTCTGTTTTTGTTTGTTTGCTGTGGTTTTTGTTGTCTGTTTTGTTGTTTGTTTTTGTTTGTTTGCTGTGGTTTTTGTTTGTTGTTTTTTGTTTGTTTGCTGTGGTTTTTGTTGTCTGTTTTTTGTTTTTGTCTGTTTTTGTGTTTGTTTTTTGTTTGTTTGCTGTGGTTTTCGTTGTTTGTCTGATATTTGTTATGTTTGTTTTGTTTTTCTGTTTTTGTTTGTTTGCTGTGGTTTTTGTTGTCTGTTTTTGTTTTTGTCTGTTTTGTTTGTTTTGTTTGTTTGCTGTGGTTTTTGTTGTCTGTTTTTGTTTTTGTCTGTTTTGTGTTTGTTGTTGTTTGTTTGCTGTGGTTTTCGTTGTTTGTCTGATATTGTTGTTGTTTTTGTTTTCTGTTTTGTTTGTTTGCTGTGGTTTTTGTTGTCTGTGTTTTTGTTTTTGTCTGTTTGTTTTTGTTTGTTTGCTGTGGTTTTTGTTGTCTGATATTTGTTGTGTTTATTTTGTTTTTCTGTTTTTGTTTGTTTGCTGTGGTTTTTGTTGTCTGTTTTTGTTTTTGTCTGTTTTTGTTTGTTTGTTTTTGTTGGGTTTTGTTTGTCTATGTGTTTGTTTGTTTGTTGTGTTTTGTTTGTTTGTTTCAGTGTGATTCAGGCTCTGCGATTGGAGCACCAGAAGCTTCAGTCCGACTTTGACAGACTAAAAGCTGAGGAGCAAATCAAAGACCAGAAACTCCACAAACTCATGTGAGTTTGATCCACCGGGGGGCGCTGCCGCGGTCAGACGTTGTTCTTCTGCAGTAACATAAGATCCTGAGAGGGGCGCACTGCTGTGTTCTGCTCCTCAAACAATCAGTATTTCAAATAATCATTTCAGTCACAGAAAACACACAAAGAAAACATCAAATTCTGATGTCTTTTTAATTGATTTGTAGTTTTGGTTTGGAGCTGTTTTCAGTCACAGTTCACACGGCTCTCAAGTGTTTTGGAATCCAGTGCTAAACTGGTTTTTAAACTGCCACAGAAAGGAATTAAATGAAACATACTTGCAGGTTGTTCTTCTTCTGTCACCTCTTAAGTACCTAACACAGCACGTTTTGGTCAGATTTGTAGAATCTTGGACCAGGAAATTGGGCACCAGGAGCAGATCTCACAGCCTTCCAGTAGTTTTTGGGATCTGGTAATGTGGAGTTACGTCAGGATGGCATCGGTGTAAAACCTGTGCCAAATCAACATGCAGGTCCACTCAGATCTGCTGTGGTGACCTCGAGTGAAAACAAGGGAGCAGCCAAAAGGACTTTTTTATGTATCAGGTATCTAGAATCATGCTGCCACCTAGTGGTGGAAAGCATAAATTCTTATATTGTTGTGGGAGAAAATTTTGACAGAATAAAATTCTTGGGGAGAAAAATCTGAATGAAATATGTTCAGAGCCCTGCAGCAGCGACTCCTGCAGCGGCGACTCCTGCAGCAGCGACTCCTGCAGCAGCGACCCGTGCAGCGGCGACTCCTGCAGCAGCGACTCCTGCAGCGGCGACTCGTGCAGCGGCGACTCGTGCAGCAGCGACTCCTGCAGCGGTGACTCGTGCAGCAGCGACTCCTGCAGCAGCGACTCCTGCAGCGGCGACTCCTGCAGCGGCAACTCGTGCAGCAGCGACTCGTGCAGCAGCGACTCGTGCAGCGGCGACTCCTGCAGCGGCGACTCGTGCAGCAGCGACTCGTGCAGCAGCGACTCCTGCAGCAGCGACTCCTGCAGCGGCAACTCGTGCAGCAGCGACTCGTGCAGCAGCGACTCGTGCAGCAGCGACTCCTGCAGCGGCGACTCCTGCAGCGGCGACTCCTGCGGCGACTCGTGCAGCAGCGACTCGTGCAGCGGCGACTCGTGCAGCAGTGAGTGTGTTAACTGTGCCAGAAAACGACATTGTTAAAAACCACTCAGAGTTTTCGCTGCACATTTCCCTCCATATCTTAGCATTAGCACTGGCAGCTAACAGTGATGAATGTGGTGTTTCAGGGCAAAGACCATCAAGAACACAGTGTCAGTGAACCTGGAGCTGACAGCCGAAGAGTGGAAGAAGAAATATGAGAAAGAGAAGGAAAAAACCAGGAGCCTGAACGTTGTGATCCAGAAACTGCAGAACGAGCTGAAACGCTGGAGAAAAGGTGAGAAAAGACAAAACCCAAACATTTATTCACAGAAAATATGTGACATGGAACAAAATTATGAGCCTATACCTGCATAAACCTTCAGTCTGTGAGCCTATACCTGCGTAAACCTTTAGTCTGTGAGCCTATACTGGTGTAAACCTTCAGCCTGTGAGTCTATACCTGCGCAAACCTTCAGTCTGTGAGCCTATACCTGCGTACACTTTTAGTCTGTGAGCCTATACTGGTGTAAACCTTCAGTCTGTGAGCCTATACCGGTGTAAACCTTCAGCCTGTGAGCCTATACTGGTGTAAACCTTCAGCCTGTGAGTCTATACCTGCGCAAACCTTCAGTCTGTGAGCCTATACCTGCGTACATTTAGTCTGTGAGCCTATACTGGTGTAAACCTTCAGTCTGTGAGCCTATACCGGTGTAAACCTTCAGCCTGTGAGCCTATACCTGCCTAAACGTTTAGTCTGTGAGCCTATACCTGCGTAAACCTTTAGTCTGTGAGCCTATACTGGTGTAAACCTTCAGCCTGTGAGTCTATACCTGCGCAAACCTTCAGTCTGTGAGCCTATACCTGCGTACACTTTTAGTCTGTGAGCCTATACTGTGTAAACCTTCAGTCTGTGAGCCTATACGGTGTAAACCTTCAGCCTGTGAGCCTATACCTGCCTAAACTTTTAGTCTGTGAGCCTATACTGGTGTAAACCTTCAGCCTGTGAGCCTATACCTGCGCAAACCTTCAGTCTGTGAGCTTATACCGGTGTAAACCTTCAGCCTGTGAGCCTATACCTGTGTAAACCTTCAGTCTGTGAGCCTATACCGGTGTAAATTTCAGCCTGTAAGCCTATACCTGCATACACTTTTAGTCTGTGAGCCTATACTGGTGTAAACCTTCAGCCTGTGAGCCTATACCTGCGCAAACCTTCAGTCTGTGAGCTTATACCGGTGTAAACCTTCAGCCTGTGAGCCTATACCTGTGTAAACCTTCAGTCCGTGAGCCTATACCGGTATAAACCTTCAGTCTGTGAGCCTATACCTGTATAAACCTTCAGTCTGTGAGCCTATACCTGGAAACCTTCAGCCTGTGAGCCTATACCTGGTTAAACCTTCAGCCTGTGAGCCTATACCTGCGTAAACCTTCAGCCTGTAAGCCTATACCGGTATAAACCTTCAGTCTGTGAGCCTATACTGGTATAAACCTTCAGTCTGTGAGCCTATACCTGGTTAAAACTTCAGCCTGTAAGCCTATACCTGCGTAAACCTTCAGCCTGTGAGCCTATACCTGCGTAAACCTTTAGTCTGTGAGCCTATACTGGTGTAAACCTTCAGTCTGTGAGCCTATACCTGCGCAAACCTTCAGTCTGTGAGCCTATACCGGTGTAAACGTCAGCCTGTAAGCCTATACCTGCGTAAACCTTCAGCCTGTGAGCCTATACCGGTATAAACCTTCAGTCTGTGAGCCTATACCGGTATAAACCTTCAGTCTGTGAGCCTATACCGGTATAATCCTTCAGTCTGTGAGCCTATACCTGGTTAAACCTTCAGTCTGTGAGCCTATACCGGTATAAACCTTCAGCCTGTGAGCCTATACCTGCGTAAACCTTCAGCCTGTGAGCCTATACCTGGTTAAACCTTCAGTCTGTGAGCCTTGTGTGATTGTCTGTTGTTGGTCCTCTTTAGTTTTTTTCCAGGTTCAATTATCCGTACTCGGTCTTGTCTAGGTGAGTCGGTCCCACCTGAGGAGCAGATGAGCAGCAGAGACAAGAAGAGCAGCAGTGAAGTCTCCTCTCTGATTGACACATTGGCCCCGCCTCCTGTCCCTTTATCAGAGGAAGAGAAGACACAGTACGAGATGCTGATCACTGATTTGTACCAGCAGCTGGATGACAAGGTGAGACCTGACCTGAAAGAGGACTTTGTTTGTTTGTTTGTTTGTTTGTGTTTGTTTGGTTGGTTGTTTGTGTTTGTGTGTTGTTTGATTGTTTCAAACATGGTGCTTGATGTTTCAGGACGATGAGATAAACCAGCACAGTCAGGCGTCTGAGACGCTCAGACAGCATGTGATGGATCAGGAGGAGGTGAGTTTCTTCTGCTGTTCCAACATCACCCAGCACATCCCGTCATTCAGGTGACCTTTGACATTTAACCTCCCCGTCTGCCAGAGTCCTGGTCCGGCTCAGCCATCTTGCAGAGTCCTGGTGTGGCTCAGCCTGTCTCGCAGAGTCCTGGTCCGGCTCAGCCCGTCTCGCAGAGTCCTGGTCCGGCTCATCTTGCAGAGTCCTGGTCCGGCTCAGCCCGTCTCGCAGAGTCCTGGTCCGGCTCAGCCTGTCTCGCAGAGTCCTGGTCCGGCTCAGCCTGTCTCGCAGAGTCCTGATCCGGCTCAGCCATCTTGCAGAGTCCTGGTCCGGCTCAGCCCATCTCACAGAGTCCTGGTCCAGCTCAGCCCGTCTCACAGAGTCCTGGTCTGGCTCAGCCTGTCTCGCAGAGTCCTGATCCGGCTCAGCCATCTTGCAGAGTCCTGGTCCGGCTCAGCCCATCTCACAGAGTCCTGGTCCAGCTCAGCCCGTCTCACAGAGTCCTGGTCCGGCTCAGCCTGTCTTGCAGAGTCCTGGACCGGCTCAGCACGTCTCACAGAGTCCTGGTGCGGCTCAGCCCTGCTCGCAGAGTCCTGATCTGGCTCAGCGTGGCTCCATGATGATCTGATCAGTCTCATCACGCGTCTCTACTAGGTCTTCCCTTCACGTCTTGGAGCCTAGAGATTCCTGACAATGAAAACCCAAGAACTGAATAACTGAACAAATCACGTGTTTGAAGTTGCCCTCTGCCAGCTGACTGATTTATCGTCTCTGTCCTCTGCCCTCCGTTTGTCCAGCTGCTGGCGGTGACCCGTCAGGACTACGAGCGCCTGCAGGAGGAGCTGTCGCGGCTGCAGAGGGAAAGTGACTCGGCCAAAGACGAAGTGAAGGAGGTTGCTGCAGGCGCTGGAGGAGCTCGCCGTCAACTACGACCACAAGAGTCAGGAGGCGGAGAACAAGAGTCGCAGCAACGAGCGGCTCAGCGAGGAGCTCAGCCTGAAGACCGTGAGTCCCACCAGCAGGGAGCGACGTTCAGTGCTGCTCGAGTCCTCACATCCCAGAAACACTGTTGATAACGTTAAAATCAGAGAGCAGCCAATCATCTCCTTACTCTTTACTTACTTACAGGGTTTGAAGTGTGACTTCCTGTGTGTGTGCTGGTGTTTCCAGGTGAGCCTGGAGGCGGTGCAGAGGGAGCTGAGCACCCTGCAGGAACTCAGCACCCACCACAAGAAGAGATCTGCAGAGATCCTGAACCTGCTGCTCCGAGACCTCACCGACATCGGCGCCCCCCTCGACCTGAAGCTGTGAGCCAACAAACACAACACACACCATTTGAACTGTGAAAAACCAGAACAAAGGTTGATTTTTGCAAACGTGTCCATCTGTTTCCATCACGAGTCGTCCTCTCACCGACGCTGGCACCAGATCCCCATGCTACGGATCGTCATCAGGTTCCACCGCGAGCAGGCACCTGGTCGTGGTGGACCAGGTGCCTGAGACCTGAGATATGGATCTGAAGATTAGCCAGCTAGCACTAAAACTGTCCATGTTTAAAGTGAGGTCCATTTGGATGGGAACGCCGTTTCTTATCCAGTTTTTTCTTTTTTCAATCATCCAGACATGTGACCGATCCAGTCAGCTGGGGCCAGCTGTCGGAAGCATGAACCAGTCTGAATAAGTTGATGTTTGGTCCGGGTCTAGTTCCTGTCAGTTGTGGTTCTGGTTCCAGTCAGTTCTGTGTGTGTAGTTCCTGTGTGCCATTGAATTATATTCATGAGAATTCCACTTTTTATCCACATCTTTTTGTTCTCTGGTGTCTCCTTCTGTCATTTGTTCAATCGTTCGTTTGGTCGTTAGTTCATTTGTTCTGTCTGTCATTCGATCATTCAGTCATTCGTTCGTTATGTCGTTTGTTCGGTCGTTCATTCCATCATTCGGCTATTCTTTCATTTGGTCATTTGTTCAGTTGTTCATTCTGTGGTTGTTTATTCATTCGTTCCCTCTGTCATTTATTCATTTGGTTGTTCGTTCATTCGTGTGTTCGGTTTGTCATTTATTAATTCGGTTGTTCGGTCAGTTGTTTCGTCGTTTGTTCATTCTGTCGGTTGGTCATTCAGTCATTCAGTTGTTCGTTCGGCCCTTCTTTCTTTCATTCTGTCATTTGTTCATTCGGTGGTTCATTCGTTCTGTCATTCGCTCGGCCGTTTGTTCGTCTTTTTGTCCGTCTTCGGGCCTGTTTAGGGTCCTTCCGTCATTACCAGGTCACTTTTTGGTGTGTCCTTGGTTTGGAGCTGAACCTGGACTTTGGGCGGGTCTGTTTAGAGCTGGGTTGGGTGTTTTGACCTCTGACCTGGTGTGTGTCTGCAGGCGACGGAGTCGAGCGGCGTGCTGGAGGAGGAGTTTACTGTGGCTCGCCTCTACGCCAGCAAGATGAAGTCGGAGGTGAAGTCACTCGTCAATCGCAGCCGACAGCTGGAGAGCACCGAGTCGGAATCCCGCCGCCGGACCGAGGCCAGCGAGATGGAACTGGCGTCCTGTCAGCTGCTCATCTCACAGGTCCCAATGTTACAGGAACTAAAACGAAACCATTACAGGAACTATACAGAAACAAATATGACAGGAACTATGCAAAAAAATCATTATATAGTGGTGCAGCTTAGCTAAAATTTCCATAACAATCTTTCAGTTTGTGATAAAAGCATGAAATGTGGCACACATATTCTAAATGAACTAATATTTATTTTCAGATATGGAGACATCCTGGAGCTGACCTCTAATGAGCTACAGGGGTCAATAAAGAATTACACAAGGGTCAAACATTAACAATGCTCCAATCATATTGAAAAGTATACTACATTATTTATCTGATTACACAGCTTCCAAAAAGGTATAGTTTGGACTATCTATGACAGAATGTTCTGGAGTTATGGGGTAAAAACAGCAAATATGGCGACAAAGGTCAGTTTAAATTTGTACAGGGGTCAAACGTTAAAGTTGCTCCAATTTTGGTAAAAAAATATGCAAATTCTTGGTTTAGTTAATAGTATTTTAAAAAGGAATAGTTTGCACCATCTGTCACACTTAGTTATCATGTTATGAGGTAACATATGTCACATGTCATAGAATCCAATGGACGTCAACCTTGTTTGACCTTTACTTTGGAGACCAAGCATTCGACATAGTCAAAACTATTCCATTTATTAATCCTATTCACTCAACCAATAATTTGCATCACTTTTTACCAAAATTGAAGTAACTTTAACTTTCACCCCTGTACAAACTGAAACTGACCTTTGTCACCATTTTTGCTGTTTTTACCCCATAACTCCAGAACATTCAGTCATGGTGTTGGGTATTTTCTCCTCCAAACATTTTTTAAAACCTTTAACAAGACAAACAGAGTCAAGAAACACCAGTGAGACAGAAAATCAAATATTACGCGCGGAGTGCGGCCAGGCTGTACACCAAGGCTACACTAAAGTCTGGCCTGCTTTTCCGCTCTTTTTATTAAGAGACGCCCTCATCACATAAACAAGAAACTTGTCCTAAGGGTGGGGGTAATGACGCAAGACAAGTTTCTTCCCATAACATAAACGCATACGTCAAGTGCAGCTGTAAGGAAGAACACTTCAGGTCAGCACATCTCGTTCGTCTGTTGCAGGTATCAGCTGTTCTGCATCTGCCTGAAGTGTCCTGTCTTCCACACTCCTTCACACTAAACACCACATCACAATAGTCAAAACGTTCTCTTGCTCCCAGTCGTTAGAGGCTGCGAAAACAAAGTTATGTTATAACAATAAGTACATCCAGTCCTTCATTCCCAGCTCAGATTGACCCCAGAGTGCTAAAACAAAATTGAATTCTCAGGATTGCATTAAGACAGGTGCAAAACAGCACATCTCCGTTCTCATGAGAAAGAAGACAAAGCTAAAACAAGGTTGAATAACACGTACGTTCTCAGGGTGAAGTGCAAAACAGCACAACACCGTTCGCATGAGAAAGAAGACAAATGTACAAACGTTTAACAGTGATAACATATATACAAAATCTTTAACATTCCCCTCCTGTTTATCGCCTGTTAAACATACAGTAGGCATCACTCAGCTTAGCACTTCTTTTGAGATTTTCACTAAGAGGTTCATCATGGTATGTTTTCTCTATAGGCTTACACCCCAGAGGTGATGTCATCATTGTCACCATCATCGGTGTCTGGGTCATCATACTTCCATTGGTCTGGGTACAGGTCAGGAGAGCCATCGTCCTCCTTGTCGTCATCTGTCCCCAGAAGTGGATATGATGCTGGACCCCCTCCTGGTCCTGGACTTATTGCTGTGGTTATCATTCTATTTACAAGGCCTCGGAGACATGGAATACAACAACATCCACACAATGTTAGAATTGCAGCAAATACTGCTATAGACACTAATAGTGAAGAAATCAAAGACCTCCATTTTCCCATCCCTTCCAGCCACCAATCCCCAGCCTTCGGTGTTTACTCCACTGTGCTCTTTCATCTTCCTGTTCAACGTTCTCAGCCCGTCAATGGCTTGAGTGAGACTGCCGTCTGCAGCTGTGTTGTTGGGAATGAATGTGCAGCATTGTTCTCCGAACATGGCACAAACACCTCCTTTCTCTGCCAACAACATATCCAGAGCAATGCGATTCTGGAAGGCCATAAGGGACGTGGCTTCTAACTGTGAATGGACAGCCTTAAATCCTTCCTCAGTCCAATTTCCTAATTTCTGTACATTGTAGTGGATGTAGTTGTATTCTGTCCACGTTTTTATTAATGGAGCACCACCAACAGATGGAAGATTCGAATCCAGCTGCTATTTGATTAACCAGTTTATACTCGTCAGGCACTCCCCTGGGGACTCCTATTGCGTCAATATATGTTGGATTTCCCACTCCTTTCCAATCTCTTTTCACTCTATGTCTGGCTACGTCTTTCTGCCAATCTTCAGGAATAAGAGAGGCTGCATATGTCGTAACGTCTTCAGGGGTCATGGGTATGGCTTCAACTGGTAACAATAATGATATTAATGCACAATAACCTGACACATTTCGTGGCAGTCTGTCAAAGATTCTGTTATCCCCACACCACCACCATACGTCACTCCTCCCGACAGGTTTGAATGTGGGAGTACTATGGACCACATTCTTACACCAGGCGGTGTGGTTTAAGCTACCCAAAGTCTTACTTGTCCCTGTCAAGTGTACACATGTATGGTTAGCATGCCCAACTTTGCTTGAGAATAAAGGTTTAATCTTAGTCAATTTGGTCACTGGATAGATCTTGTCCCACTTAGAACATTTGTTGTTTGCCGCAATGTATGTCTGTGTCATAGCAGTCAGTAGACAGTCTTTGGGTAATGCTGCCGGTATTACCTGTAATATAGGTCTGGGTCCCATACACACAACACAGTCCTTCTTTGCTGCTAGTCCTGCTTGTTCTGCCATTAAAAGCCAATTGTTATTTTGTCCACTAATTCCTGTAGTTACTAGGAACCAGTCATCTGCCTTCATGTCTTTTGTGCCTTGTACAGACACCCCCTTTGCTTGTATGGGCACCCCCTTTGCTTGTATGGACACCCCCTTTGACGTACTTAAGTCGGTCAATATTGGTTGCTGTACTCTATCTGTTTCACAGAGGAAGAAATGGAAATACGGATCTTTTCCTTGTTTGTATACCCAAAGGAGGAACAACCAACAGTCTCCCTCTATATCAGGTGGAATATGGTTCCTTTTTCTGTGGTATTCACCACTATAGACAGCTTATCATCTGTTTGATACATTTTGAGACTTTGACTCTGGTACTTAGCCCACTCGGTTTGTGCCCATCTTGGTGTCCATCTACTCCATTCATCGGCTACCAACGTTTCCCATCTCCTATCTTGTTGATCGTTGGTCATATACCATGAGAAACTATTTCCGTAATTAGTCCCTCTGTCACCATCCGGCATTCCATGGATAAGAGCACTATATGGTACAGAGATGATCACAGAAGTATTTCTAGGAATGCAGGCCTGTACACCAAATCGGTATGCATTATTCCCATCACAGCTATGTACTGTGGCATTGATTATCGGACTGGGGTCTTTGTTACTTCTTTTTGGTCTCTGCAATCTGTGGATGTGATCCGTATTATCATGTCCCGTGCTCATGGCTTTTAATAATAATACCAATTCAAAAAGAAAAGTAGCATAACAAGGACTGTCCGTGGGGTCCAGAAACCCCCTTTCTTTTTATCTTTTTCTTTCGCCATTTCTGCACACTACAGCACACCTATGTTCAGAACAGTGGCTTCTTAATGTCTTCTGCTAGCTTTCGTGTCTAACCTGGATCTTAACACCAAGCTCACACACTATTACTAGTCTTGTCCTACTGTTCTTACTGTTTGTCTGTGTCTGCAGAAATGACTTTCTTACAGTGAGTTAAATGAATCCATGTACTTCTTTCCCCAATTTTCAAAGCTGTGGGTGTTGTGAGTAGTACTTGATAGGGCCCTTCCCATTTAGGTGAATGCCAGTGTTTTCTCTTGATGCTATCTGCCGGTGGAACGAAATTGGCTAAACATGCTGACATGACTTGAGAATAAATAGTTGGACTCTTCTTATCAACACCCAGTCTCCAGGTACCACTTTAGGGTCCTCCTGTGGAGAAATGGGATCATCAGTGTTTGGAACTCTCCCTCGTTGTCCTTCTAACATTTTTCTCATGTAATCCGCCAAATTGGCTTCCTCAGGTACATCCCAAATTTGTCCATAATATGGCAATCGATATTTTCTGCCAAACAATGTTTCATACGGTGTCAACCCCATGGTACTAGTTATGTTTATATACATTTTTACCAAATCTACACAATGTGTCCATGGTCTGCCTGTTTCCTCCATTGTCTTTCTAAGTCTGTTTTTTACTGTTCCATTCATCCTTTCCACTAATCCGGCGCTTTGTGGATGATAAGCACAATGATTTTTGAGATTAACCTGTAGTGCTTCTCCTACGTATTGCACTATTGCATTAACAAAATGCGCTCCGTTATCTGAATAGACTGTTTCTGGTATTCCAAATCGTGGGATGATGTCTTTGCATAATGCTTTAGCCACTGTAAGTGAATCTGCATGTTTTGTAGGGAACAATTCTACCCATTTTGAGAAGGCATCAATTATGACTAAACAAAATTCCTTCCCTTCATGTTTACTCAGCTGTATATAATCCATATGAATCACTTGAAAGGGATATTGTGGTGTTGGAAATTTACCTCTTTGGGGTCTCAAATTGCCTTGTGAGTTGTGTTTTGCACATATCATGCATGCTCTACAATGCTGTTTTGCATATGCATCGAACCCATAAAGACAAAAAATAGATTGCAATTGCGATATCATACCCCCTGATGAGACATGCGTCACGCCATGGCTCATAATAGCTGCCCATTTAAACATATTTTTTGGCAATATGGGTTTCTTTTGTGGTCATACGTACAAGTCATTTGCATACGTAGCGCCTTTAGCTATCCACATTTGTTTTTCTCTGTCTGTTGCCTGCTGTTGCATATCAGCAAGCAGTGTACGACCTATATACAAATCTGGAGTTGTTTCCTGTATAACAAAAATAGAAGAAGCTGCTGCTGCCTCTTTTGCTACTCTGTCAGCAAAATCATTTCCTTTTGAAACACTGTCAGAGCCTTTAGTGTGAGCCGCACATTTGCATATAGCAATTTGTTGAGGCAACTTCACAGCTTGCAGTAGGGCAGTTAGGAGAGTGGCATGAGTCACTGGCTTTCCAGATGATGTCACCATTCCACGCTCTTCCCACAGTTTTGCAAACACATGCACTGTGCTGAAAGCGTACTGGCTGTCTGTATAAATTGATACGGCCGTACCTTGAAACAGATAGCAAGCTGCAGTTAAAGCAACTAATTCAGCTGCTTGTGCTGAAAATGACGATGGCAATGAAGCAGAATCTAATACTTCTGAATTTGTGACGACAGCATATCCAGATTGTGTTTGTCCATAAGCATTTTTGGTGGAAGAACCATCCACATACACGATTGTACTGTTTGGGATGGGTGTGTCCCGGAGGTCTGGGCGTGCTTTTGTACAAACTGTTGCTACATCAAGACAATTGTGCGGCTCACCATCCTCAGGTAAAGGTATCAATGTGGATGGATTCAATGTTGTAC
This sequence comes from Thalassophryne amazonica, assembly GCF_902500255.1. Classification (NCBI taxonomy): domain Eukaryota; kingdom Metazoa; phylum Chordata; class Actinopteri; order Batrachoidiformes; family Batrachoididae; genus Thalassophryne; species Thalassophryne amazonica. The sequence goes on along the minus strand of NC_047116.1, from coordinate 4,039,883 downwards.
ATCGCTCTATCGTAAGGTGTGGCTGTGATAATAGCAAGGACATGCACGAAAGATGTCTTGCTGGGGACAAAAGGCTCATGTTTGTCTGCAACAAAAGTGCAGAGACTGCATGTGGAACTTTCAATGTCAACTGATGGAATAGAACAACATTACTGCTACTTTGAACAGCCATAGAGGCCGCAACAACAGCCTGTACGCATGGTGGTAAAGCACTTGCTACTGCATCCAATTTAGATGAGTAGTAGGCAACTGGCCTCAATTTTGAGCCATACACTTGAACCAAAACACTAGTCATGAACTTATTCTTACAATCAACTGTTTGAGTAAATGGTTTACTATAATCTGGTAGTGCCAAAACTGTGGATGACACTAATGTTTGTTTTACTTTTACAAAGGCTTCCTCAGCATCTTTGTTCCATTCCAACACGGTTGACATTGAAATATCATCTTTGTACATCAAATCAGAAAGTGGACTAGTCAACTCTGCATAGCAAGGAATCCATGCCCTGCAGTAATTTGTTAATCCAAGAAATGACATCATCTGCTTTTTGGTTTGTGGTTTTGGAGCGTGCAAAATTGCTTCCTTCCTATCAGACAGGATCGTGCGCCCTGTGGCTGATAACTCATGTCCTAAATATTTTACTTTATCCCTACACAACTGAACTTTGTTTCTACTCACTCTGTGGCCATTGTCAAATAAGAAACATAATAATGCTACTGTGTCAGTTATGCAGTTTTCTCGTGTGTCAGAGGCAATCAAAATGTCATCAACATACACTAATAGTTGGCTATCTGCCGGTGGAACGAAATTGGCTAAACATGCTGACATGACTTGAGAATAAATAGTTGGACTCTCTGCGTAACCCTGCGGTAATCTGGTGAATGTATATCGTTGTCCTTTAAAGGTAAAAGCAAACCAGAATTGACTATCTGGGTGTACTGGTACAGAGAAAAATGCATTACTTATGTCAATTACTGAGAAACTATTAGAATTTGGTCTCAGCGAATTTAACAAGGTGTGTGGATCTGGGACACATGGTGCTCTTTTAATCACAGCAGCATTTACTGCCTGCAGATCTTGAATCATTCTCCACCCCACTGAGGGCGGAGCCTTTTTCACAGGAAATATGGGTGTGTTACATGGTGAATCTGGACATGGCACTATTACTCCTGCTGTTAATAAATCCTCTATTACTGGTCTGATTCCTTCAATTGCATCAGGTTTCAATGGATACTGTCTTACACATGGTCTGTATTCTGTTTTTGGCCTTATAACTACAGGTTGTGCATTTTTAATCAGTCCTACGTCTGAAGGACCTGTTGTCCACAATCCTGACGGTACTGAAGAGAGAAGATCATCTTCTTCAGGACTCAACTGAAACACTCAGGATTGTGAAGTGGACACATCAATGTGTGTTCCAGCTGTCAGCACCAATGAGACATTAACTGGCACTTTATACAATTTAGTTGATGGACTGAACTCCGTTCGTGGTCCAACTCTGCTCCAATCAGAGGCTGACAAAGCTGTTATGACTGTCAGTCCCAATTCTTGCCATTCTGTCAAATATGGCTTACAAAGTGACATATGTAATGGCATACCTGTGAATTTCAATTTCGACACATCTTCAGTGGCGCCTGTTACTGTTATGACGGCTATTGAGTTGCCATCATGAATCAAATCGGTCATTGTCAGTTTCACAGGTGAAACATTTTTCAATTTAGTTTCATAGTCACCATCCGGACCTGGAGGATCTTTATGCCACATTGTGACATGCAGGTCAGGTGGTGACATCTGTTGTTCAGGATTTTTTAGTAGGGCTGTCGCTTGCAAGACGACATCTTTACCCCATCCTGCAGCATCTTCTTCTGAGATGTCAAATGTATAGTAATAGTGGAATGTGGGGTCAGCGCTTTCTTCTCTTACTATGTTAACGCCTCCTGTGCGTTCAACAACTAATTTCCCTTGTTCCACAATTATGGACAAGCCCAATGCAGTCAATCCGTCTCGTCCTAGGAGGTTAACTGGACATTGTGGCATGCTCAACACTGACATAGTACACGTCAGGCCAAATGGATCTGTCAACGTTATGGGTTTGGTGATAGGGACGTCTGATGTTTGTCCATTTGCAGAGCGAACCCTAAAGATTTCGTTGCTTAATTTATGGACAGGTATGTTGTCATTACATGTGGTTCTACATGCTCCTGTATCACAAAGGAATGTCACTGGTCGTCCATTTACCAACAAAGTCACTTCTGGTTTTGGTACCGGATTTCCCAGCAAGGCACACAGATCCATATCGCAATCAGACTGCCTATATGATGTGGAATCATGGATTATGGATTCTAGTCATTGTGGATACTGTGGCTGAGGAGGATTATTCCGTTGTGGAATTCCTCCTGCTGCTCCCTCAGTAGGTGGATTCGGACAATTTCTATACATATGTCCCTCTCTTCCACAGTTCCAACAAATCAGGGGACCACGTGGTGGCCCTCCCTGTCTGGGCTGCTGTTGTGGTTGCCATGGTCCTTGACGTTGTGGCTGTCCACCTTGTCTATTTTGCCATGGCTTTTTGGGGCGTTTGCACTGCTTCTGCTGTCTTAAGTTACCCTGCTGGTAATATATTTCGTCATCTCCATGTGCTACATACACTCCTTTGTCGCTGTTTCTTGTCTTTTTCTGCTTTAAGACTTCTTCTGCATGACAGCAGTGTGTATGTGTGTCTTCCAATGTGCCTGTAGGCAATCCAATCCAATGTTTCTGTATCCAAGCTTTTATATCCTTATTGGAATGTTGGATCAGAGCGTTTTTCAATTGTTGTTCATACACAGGTGTTTCTGGCAATATGCCACTATGGACCCTAAACACATTCTCAAATCTGCACCTAAACTCTGTCCATGGTTCTCCTTCTTTCTGTGTTGTCCTGGTAATTTCAGTATAGTTTATCTTTGGTCCTAACACTCCTTTTGCACGTGTAATCATAGCTTCCACTCTTGTTTTCAAGACTAGATCATCATGTGTCAGTGGTACGCCTTGTTGATCTGCAGGATTCCAGTCTCCGCGTACCTGACTCCATTTAGGGCCACATGCTTTCATCCACACCTGTTGGACTTCAGGTCCATTAAGGTGGTAAGATGTTCTAATGTTTTCTATATCCTGCATAAATCCCTCAATATCGACATGTGGCGATGGTATCATGTCGACTGCTGCTTTGATATCATCAGCATTCCATGTCCGATAAACGAGCATGGTTGGTAGCTGTCCTGCTGTTTCTGCACGAGGATTTGGTACTTCTATCATAGGATAGGCACCTCCCTGATCACTATGTTCCACCATGGGAGGGGCTGTAGGCACTTTTGCTTGACTGCGTGTTTGTGGTTTTTCTGGTTTTTCTCTTTTTACCTTAGGTTTTACTGCCAAATCATACTGTGGTGGCGGTACATCGTCATCCTCTGGTAGAGGAGATAAAGGTCTCTTTGCCACCGACGATCCAGCCGGCGGTGATTGTTGAGGCTGTTCTGGCTCTCTGTGCTGAATTATCACATCTTCTTCTGCCTTACCTACAGCTTTCTTTTTTCTTGCTTTCTCTAATCGTCGCTTCTCTGCTCCTTTCTGTCTGTTCTCTGCTTCCTCCTCCCAAAATGCCACTAAATCTGCCCCTACTTTCTGCATCTTTTTCTCATCACCTTTATGTTCCCGTTCTAACTCCTTCTTCAGCTTTTGTATGCTGATCAGGTTCAGTCGTCCGTCAAAGTCATGTTTATTTATCCAGGTCTCCAATTTCTTTGTTGCTTTTGGATTTTTTGCCTCCATAACTTTCCAGTCGTCAGTTGATAAATTTTCCTTATTTTTAGACGTCTTACCCCCCATTTTTATTATCCCTTGTTATACTTTGGACTTCAGACGGGGGCACACCTAGGGTGTTCTAAATCTGAAGTTTTCACACTTTCTTTGGACGTGACAATTAATTTGCCGTCGTGTGGTTGATTCCTTTCACCTCCCCGTAGGAAGCGGAATCACTTGCCTCTGCTTCCACACGCACGGTTGTCACTAACGTTGTCCAAAGTATTACACTTTCACACAGTTATTTACACTTGCGCAAAACACTATTTACACATAGAAACACTCCTAATAATCGTACGCGTATTCTTATGTCAGGGGAGCTCGCCCTCCCGTGAAATTTAACTAATGTCCTGCCTTAGGGGACTCCGCCGTCCCTGCCAAATTTAACTACTTTTTTACAGTGCACATATTTCTACCCGGGATTTCCTTTACGTATTAAAACAGAGGAGTCCGTATCCTCCTTCCGGAATTTAACTACTTGCGTCCCTCGCAACCGTAGAGGAGTCCGCCCTCCTTACAGAGTTTAACTGTGTTTCATTAACAGACGATTCTGTATCATCGCTTACGGAGTTTAACTGTTTTATGTGATCACTTTTATCCCCTACCGGTACGCGTATATAAACAGAGGAGTCCGCACCCTCCTTACAGAGTTTAACTGCTTTGCATTAACAGACGATTCTGTATCATCGCTTGCGGAATTTAACTGTTTATGTGATCTGATCACCACTCACTCAGTACTGTTTACAAAGAAATTTTACTCACTGACTCGACTTCCTGTCTGTCTTCTTCGGGAAAATCTCGTCAACCAGACGATGCCAACGGTGGTCGACAATTGCAGACACGATCAATCGATCAGACCTTGGCCAAGGATTTACGTCTGGACTTGACGACCTCCGCCGGACACCTCCGGTGTTGTTGAGATCCCGGACGAGCCCCCAGTCAATGTTGGGTATTTTCTCCTCCAAACATTTTTTAAAACCTTTAACAAGACAAACAGAGTCAAGAAACACCAGTGAGACAGAAAATCAAATATTACGCGCGGAGTGCGGCCAGGCTGTACACCAAGGCTACACTAAAGTCTGGCCTGCTTTTCCGCTCTTTTTATTAAGAGACGCCCTCATCACATAAACAAGAAACTTGTCCTAAGGGTGGGGGTAATGACGCAAGACAAGTTTCTTCCCATAACATAAACGCATACGTCAAGTGCAGCTGTAAGGAAGAACACTTCAGGTCAGCACATCTCGTTCGTCTGTTGCAGGTATCAGCTGTTCTGCATCTGCCTGAAGTGTCCTGTCTTCCACACTCCTTCACACTAAACACCACATCACAATAGTCAAAACGTTCTCTTGCTCCCAGTCGTTAGAGGCTGCGAAAACAAAGTTATGTTATAACAATAAGTACATCCAGTCCTTCATTCCCAGCTCAGATTGACCCCAGAGTGCTAAAACAAAATTGAATTCTCAGGATTGCATTAAGACAGGTGCAAAACAGCACATCTCCGTTCTCATGAGAAAGAAGACAAAGCTAAAACAAGGTTGAATAACACGTACGTTCTCAGGGTGAAGTGCAAAACAGCACAACACCGTTCTCATGAGAAAGAAGACAAATGTACAAACGTTTAACAGTGATAACATATATACAAAATCTTTAACACATGGATAGCCCAAACTATACATTTTTGGAATCTTTATGATCACACAAATAGTGTGGAATAGGTTTCAAAATGATTGGAGATTTTATATTTTGACCCCTGTAGCTCATTAGAAGTCAACTCCAGGATGTCTCCATATCTGAAAATAAACATGAGTTAATTTAGAATATGTGTGCCACATTTCATGCTTTTATCACAAACTGAACAATTGTTTTAGTTATCTGCTGCACTAATAGGAACTATACAGAAAACAAAAACATTACAGGAACTATATAGAAAAAATATCAGAGGAACTATGCAAAAAAAAAAATCATTATAGGAACTATTCAGAAAAAAAGAATTACAGGAACTATACAGAAAAATATGACAGGAACTATGCAAAAAAAAAAAAAAAACCATTATAGGAACTATACAGAAAACAAAAACATTACAGGAACTATACAGAAAAAAAATATGACAGGAACTATACAGAAAAAATATGACAGGAACTATGCAAAAAAACCATTATAGGAACTATACAGAAAACAAAAACATTACAGGAACTATATAGAAAAAATATGAGAGGAACTATGCAAAAAAAACATTACAGGAACTATACAGAAAAATATGACAGGAACTATGCAAAAAAACAAAAAAAAAACATTATAGGAACTATACAGAAAACAAAAACATTACAGGAACAATACAGAAAAAAAATATGACAGGAACTATACAGAAAAAATATGACAGGAACTATGCAAAAAAACCATTATAGGAACTATACAGAAAACAAAAACATTACAGGAACTATATAGAAAAAATATGAGAGGAACTATGCAAAAAAAATCATTATAGGAACTATTCAGAAAAACAAATTACAGGAACTATACAGAAAAATATGTCAAGAACTATGCAAAAAAAAAAATTATAGGAACTACACAGAAAAAAAAACATTACAGGAACTATACAGAAAAAAAATGATAGGAACTATACAGAAAAAAACATAACATTACAGGAACTATACAGAAAAAAACATGATAGGAACTATACAGAAAAAAAACTATGACAGGAGCTATGCAAAAAAAATCATTATAGGAACTGTACGGAAAAAAAAACATTACAGGAACTATACAGAAAAAAACATGATAGGAACTATACAGAAAAAAACATGATAGGAACTATACAGAAAAAAAACTATGACAGGAGCTATGCAAAAAAAATCATTATAGGAACTGTACGGAAAAAAAACATTACAGGAACTATACAGAAAAAAACATGATAGGAACTATACAGAAAAAAACATGATAGGAACTATACAGAAAAAAACATGATAGGAACTATACAGAAAAAAAACTATGACAGGAGCTATGCAAAAAAAATCATAGGAACTGTACGGAAAAAAAAACATTACAGGAACTATACAGAAAAAAACATGATAGGAACTATACAGAAAAAAACATGATAGGAACTATACAGAAAAAAAACTATGACAGGAGCTATGCAAAAAAAATCATTATAGGAACTGTACGGAAAAAAAACATTACAGGAACTATACAGAAAAAAACATGATAGGAACTATACAGAAAAAAACATGATAGGAACTATACAGAAAAAAAACATTACAGGAACTATACAGAAAAAAAAACATGATAGGAACTATAGAGAAAAAAAACATTACAGGAACTATACAGAAAAAAAACATGATAGGAACTATACAGCAAAAACATTACAGGAACTATACAGCAAAAGCAAATGTTTTATTGTGATGAAGTTGATGTATGTGTGTGTTTGCGTGTGCGTGCAGCACCAGGCTAAGATCCGCTCCCTGACCGATGACCTGCAGCAGGTGGAGCAGAAGAACAGGAAGCTGGAGGAGGGTCAGGACGCTCTGATGGAGGAGGTCACCAAACTGCAGGCTCAAGGTGAGAGAAGACACCATTGCCATGACAACGGGAAGTACCACTCCCATATCTGGTCATGTTGACGGGTGTCAGCAAACCCAGTGGTGGACTCTGAAACGGTAACGGTTCTGTGGGACCGTCAGCACGTCCAGAACAGATTCACAAACAGAACACGGGACTTTGTGGTGTGTTCAGGTAAAATGCACGAGGTGACTGTGATGGACAAAGAGAAGGAGCACATGAGCCGCCTGAAGGATGCTGTGGACATGAAGGTAAACCAGCAACAGGCGCCCCCTGGTGTCTGAAATCTTCATGAACGAAAACGAACAGGTGTCAGGTTTTTTTTTTTTTTTTGCTCTTGTTGAATGATGTGATTAATTACAGGAGAACTGATCGCATCCAGCTGATTATCTTCAAAGTTTTTGCAAAATCTGCTCTTTTTTAAAAGGCTTTAATTTAAAAAATACCACCCCCCCCCCCCCCCAAAAAAAAAAACAAACAAAAAACAAAATGACACCTGGAAACAACATAAGCAATGAAGGTTTTGTGGACTGAATCCACTGGTCCACAGAACAGCTAGTCATCCTGTTTTGTGGACCAAATGTGACCTCTGGCACATTGACCTTTGACCTCTGCCGCCCAGGCTCCGCCTCTCTGACGTGTTTATGTTCTTCCAGAGAACCCTGGAGGAGCAGATGGAGAACCACCGCGAGGTTCACCAGAGACAGGTGTCCCGCCTCCGCGACGAGATCGAGCTGAAGCAGCGACTCGTAGACGAGCTGAAAGAGTGTGTGAATAAAACCTTTAGTCACCACCTCATCTTTTTGACATCAGACCGCTGCCACACACAGAATCAGCACCAGAATGTTTGTAAAATTCCTCAGAGGCCTAATGTGTGACGCACTGTTTGTTGTATTTGTGTTTGTTTTTTGTTTGATGTGGTTTTTGTTGTTTGTCTGATGTCTGTTTGTTTGTTTTTTATTTGTGTTTGTTGTTTGTTTGCTGTGGTTTTCATTGTTTGTCTGATATTTGTTGTGTTTGTTTTTGTCTGTTTTTGTTTGTTTTTTGTTTGTTTGCTGTGGTTTTTGTTGTCTGTTTTTTGTTTTTGTCTGTTTTTGTGTTTGTTTTTTGTTTGTTTGCTGTGGTTTTCGTTGTTTGATATTTGTTATGTTTGTTTTTGTTTTTCTGTTTTTGTTTGTTTGCTGTGGTTTTTGTTTGTTTTTTGTTTTTGTCTGTTTTTGTTTGCTGTGGTTTTTGTTGTCTGTTTTTTGTTTTTGTCTGTTTTTGTGTTTGTTGTTTGTTTGTTTTTCTGTTTTTGTTTGTTTGCTGTGGTTTTTGTTGTCTGTTTTTGTTTGTTTGTTTTTTGTTTGTTTGCTGTGGTTTTTGTTTGTTTGTTTTTTGTTTGTTTGCTGTGGTTTTTGTTGTCTGTTTTTTGTTTTTGTCTGTTTTTGTGTTTGTTTTTTGTTTGTTTGCTGTGGTTTTCGTTGTTTGTCTGATATTTGTTATGTTTGTTTTTGTTTTTCTGTTTTTGTTTGTTTGCTGTGGTTTTTGTTGTCTGTTTTTTGTTTTTGTCTGTTTTTGTTTGTTTTTTGTTTGTTTGCTGTGGTTTTTGTTGTCTGTTTTTTGTTTTTGTCTGTTTTTGTGTTTGTTGTTTGTTTGTTTGCTGTGGTTTTCGTTGTTTGTCTGATATTTGTTGTTTGTTTTTGTTTTCTGTTTTTGTTTGTTTGCTGTGGTTTTTGTTGTCTGTTTTTTGTTTTTGTCTGTTTGTTTTTTGTTTGTTTGCTGTGGTTTTTGTTGTCTGATATTTGTTGTGTTTATTTTTGTTTTTCTGTTTTTGTTTGTTTGCTGTGGTTTTTGTTGTCTGTTTTTTGTTTTTGTCTGTTTTTGTTTGTTTGTTTTTTGTTGGGTTTTGTTTGTCTATGTGTTTGTTTGTTTGTTGTGTTTTGTTTGTTTGTTTCAGTGTGATTCAGGCTCTGCGATTGGAGCACCAGAAGCTTCAGTCCGACTTTGACAGACTAAAAGCTGAGGAGCAAATCAAAGACCAGAAACTCCACAAACTCATGTGAGTTTGATCCACCGGGGGGCGCTGCCGCGGTCAGACGTTGTTCTTCTGCAGTAACATAAGATCCTGAGAGGGGGCGCACTGCTGTGTTTCTGCTCCTCAAACAATCAGTTATTTCAAATAATCATTTCAGTCACAGAAACACACAAAGAAAACATCAAATTCTGATGTAATTTTTAATTGATTTGTAGTTTTGGTTTGGAGCTGTTTTCAGTCACAGTTCACACGGCTCTCAAGTGTTTTGGAATCCAGTGCTAAACTGGTTTAAACTGCCACAGAAAGGAATTAAATGAAACATACTTGCAGGTTGTTCTTCTTCTGTCACCTTCTCTGTTTAGCTGCTCCACATGAACAGTCTGTAGCTGCACGTTCCGTTGTGACATCATCGATTTGACTGTTTGTGTCTCTCACAGGCTCCTGAATGAGAAGAGAGAGCAGGCCAGAGAGGACCTGAAGGGTCTGGAGGACACTGTGGTGTGTGTGTGTGTGTGTGTGTGTGTGTGTGTGTGTGTGTGTGTGTGTGTGTGTGTGTGTGTGTGTGTGTGTGTGTGTGTGTGTGTGGTGTGTGTGTGTGTGTTGTGTGTCTGTGTGTTTGTGTGTCTGTCTTTGTGTGTGTCTGTCTGTCTGTGTGTGTGTGTGTCTTACAAAGTCAGAAGGACTTTTATTTTTTTGAAATTGTCAGTTTTTTTATTTTTCTGTTGTGCAATCTTAAAAAAAACATTACAAATTGACCTTTGACCTTGATCTTTATGTTGTTGTCCTTTCGGCTGCTCCCGCTTTTGTTCGGGGTCACCACAGCGGATACAGACAGATCTGCAGGGGTATTTTGGCTCAGGTTTACGCCGGATGCCCTTCCTGATGTAACTCTAGTTTAACCCGGAGAAACACACACAGCCGCTGGGGTTCCGAAGAGGTCTCCCATCCCAGTACTAACCAGGCCCCGCACTGAACGAAGCTTGGCACACTGCAGAACCCCAGAACAAAGCCTGACACACTGCAGAACCTCAGAATGCAGCTTGACACACTGCAGAACCCCAGAACGAAGCTTGACACACTGCAGAACCCCAGAACGAAGCTTGAAACACTCCAGAACCTCAGAATGAAGCTTGGCACACTGCAAAACCTCGGAATGAAGCTTGACACACTGCAGAACCCCAGAATGAAGCTTGGCACACTGCAGAACCCCAGAACAAAGCTTGACACACTGCAGAACCTCAGAATGAAGCTTGACACACTGCAGAACCCCAGAACGAAGCTTGACACACTGCAGAACCCCAGAAGGAAGCTTGAAACACTCCAGAACCTCAGAATGAAGCTTAACACACTGCAGAACCCCAGAACGAAGCTTGGCACACTGCAGAACCCCAGAACGAAGCTTAATACACTGCAGAATCCCAGAACGAAGCTTAACACACTGCAGTTGTTACACAAATGAGGAGTAAAATGTTTGATGAACTTTCAGGTGGTTTTGTGCATCTGTAAGATGTATCTTTCATCTGTCAATCTGGCTTAGCCAGTGACACTCAGGAATAGACTGGGTTTCAACCAGGGATAGTTCTGGTAATGACTGGAGAGACATTTGATGGCTTGGAAAGACGGCATTCTGGACAGTGAGGGCTAGCTCCCCAACCTGTATCTCCTACAAGGGAGAAACCCAAAAGTTGCTATGAAGAGGCCTTCTGATATATACACCCAGAGCCCGAGAGGGGGGGAGAATGACAGCCCAACCAGATGGAGCCAATGGTATTGACCCATGCAAACAGAAATTCAACTATGAATGTAAGATGCATCTGCGGAAAAGTGTGCAAGAACCCATGTGGCTGAAAAATACATCTGGCTAGGATGAAGTGCAGGGAGCAGGAAAACATATTGCAATGCACAGGATTTGATCCTGGTGAGACACAAGAGGAGCCTGATCAGGAATCACCCCGCAGAGCCCAGTCCCTCCCAGTAGTAGAGTGTCTGAACACCTGCAGAAGAGTCCAGCAGAAGCAGCTCAAGGCCTTCAGCTAACAGCCAGGCAGTGTGGTCACAGTTTGAACCAATTGTGAGCCAGATCGTGGAGACCACAGCCAAAGGGGAGGTGGACCGGTAGTTAGCGACTATGATGCCAATCATATTCAGCTATGCAGTCGAGAGGTTTGACCATGTTGAGAGCAGGAACATCAAGACCAACTACATAATGAACTGTAGGGCCATCCAGATTCACACGCTGCACCAAGAACGCAGAAGCCTCAGAAAACAGCACAAGGTGGCCAGTAAAGGAGATAAACAACTGCTTGCTGAGCTTCGCAACATCTTGAGGAAGAAGCTCCTGACACTGCGTTGGCAGAGTGGCACTGAAGGTGAGGGAAAGGGCAGAGAAGCATACTGCTTTCATCTCCAACCCTTTTACCTTCACCAAGAAGCTGCAGTGGAACAAGTGTTATGTGCTCAACCGAGGAGGTGAACTCCTTCCTGCATAACTCCTTGAGTGACCCAGAGAGAGACTGGGAGCTTGCACCACAGAGAGCCCTCATACGTCCACAACCTCCAACAGTGAACTTTGTGATGAGGAAGCCCAGATGGGCTGAGGTTAGGAGGTCATGAAGGGAGCCAGAACAGCTTCAGCCCCAGGCCCCAGCAGTGTTCCATACACCGTACAAGCAATGCCCGCAACTCCTTCCACACCTTTGAAAAATGTTGAGGGTGATCTGGCACCAGGGAAAACTTGCAGGCCAATGGAGGTGTGCAGAGGGTGTGTGAATCTCCAACAATGAGGACTCCAAGAATATCAGCCAGTTTAGAACCATCACACTGCTGAGTGTCAAAGGCACGATTTTCTTCAGCATCTTGTCACAATGAACAGTTACATCGACACCTCTGTTCAGAAGGGGGAGATCCCTGGAGCGCCCGGGTGTTTGGAACACATGGGTGTGGTGACACAACTTATCAAAGAGGCCCCTGAAGGGAAAGGAGATTTCACCGTACTATGGCTGGACCTTGCCAACGTGTACGGCTCCACACGGCACAAGCCCGGTGAGCTTGCCCTTCAACGACATCATGTTCCCAGCAAAGTGACAGACCTCATTCTGGGTTACTATAGTAATTTCAGGCTAAGAGTCACTGCTGGGTCAGGGTACATCAGAATGGCACTGACTTGAGAAAGGAATAATAACAGGCTGCACCATCTCAGTCATACGTTTTGCCCTTGCCATGAATATGATACTCAAGTCAGCAGAGGTGGGGTGCAAGAGACCTTTGAAAAAATCAGGAGTACACCAGCCACCAATATGAGTCTTTATGGATGACTTGACTGTCACCACCACATGATCTGTCCCAAGCAGTATATGGATTCTCCAAGACCTAGAGAAGCTCATTACCTGGGTGAGGAGGAGCGTTAAGACAGTAAAATCAAGGTCACTAGTGCTTAAGAGGGGGAAACTTTCTGGAGTTGCCATCCCATCCATCACAGAGCAGCCAGTTATGAGCCTCGGGAAGTACTTTTACTGCAGCCTCAAAGATTCTGCATCTGTCTAGAAAACCAACAAAGAGATTGAGGACTGGCTGAGTCAGGTTGACAAATCAGGTCTGCCAGGGAGGTTCAAAGTCTGGAGGCGCTGGTGGGGTCCATAGTGACAGGGTGTGCAGGAATTGGCTACTTCCTGGCAATTAGGGTGGCCAAGGTCAAAGAACGACAACATCTCATTCAGGAGGAAGTACAGGCAGGTGTGGAGGAAGAAGGAGCTACTAGGATGGTGGGAATCGGGCAACAAGGAGCATAGACTAAATGGGAGAATGTTCTGCAATGAAAGATCACCTGGTCCAACATCTGGCAAGCAGACTTTCATTTGATCAGGTTTTTGTTCCAGGCTGTTTATGATGTCCTACCAAATCCAGCCAACCTCCATGTCTGGGGTAAAAAAACAGAGACACCATTCTGTCCCCAGTGTCTTGGCCAGGGATCCCCGGAACACCTCCTCAGCAGCTGCCCAAAAGCCCATTGAGACTGGTGCTATCACTGGTGCCACAACTTAGGGCAGTTGCTGACAGTATAGCCATGGTCATTAATGCCATTAAGGGCCACCACTAGCCAAAAACCATCAGGTTCTACAGCCTAACACCCAACCATGGGTGAAGTCTGGCCTGCTCACCTCCACCACTGACTGGTGACTAGAAGAGGATTTTGGTAAACAGCTGAAGTTATCAGCCAGGATAACATCTACACGGCTCTGACCAGATGTGATCATTGTGTCACAGTCCACCAAGCAGTTGATCATTCTGGAGCTCACAGTGCCCTGGGAAGGATGGATGGATGAGGCAAATGAGAGGAAGCCTGCCAAGTACCAGGAGCTGGTGGATGAGAACAGGAGGCAAGACTGGAAAACTCTCTGTAAATCTGGAAGTGGGCTGCTGGGGATTTGCAGAGCAGTTCCTCTGCAATATTCTCACGGTGTTGGGCCTCACCGAGGAGGCAAAGAGGAAGGCAGTCAGGGCTGCAACAGAAGCCGGAGAGAAAGCCACAAGGAGGCTATGGATGAAGAGGGCAGACGTATGGGCCAGCACTGCGGGGACACAGGCCGGGCTCTGACCAACCCCAGTCATGTTGCCTGGGGGAGGCTGTCTGATGTTAAACACCCCAAACACCCAGTGATCCCATGTTACATCAGTGACATGTCCCATCTGTAAGAGGTATCTTCCACCTGTCAATCGTATTGTTTTGTTTGTTCATTTTTTAACAGATCAAAGAGCTGCAGACGCTTCATCGCCTTCGCAAACTCTTCATCCAGGACATCGCAACTCGCGTCAAGAATGTAAGAATAAAAAAAAATTTAACTGGATGAACCGATGTGTCAGTTGATGAAATGAGCTAAAGTGTGTGTTTGTTTGTTTGTTTGTTTGTTTGGGAGCAGAGTGCAGAGAACGACAGTGACGAGGCCGGAGGAAGTCTGGCTCAGAGACAGAGGATCGTGTTCCTGGAGAATAATCTGGAACAGCTCAGCAAAGTCCACAAACAGGTGAGGAAGCTCCACCCACGTCACTGCTTACACAACACAAACCTTTATTTTTGTGTGTAAATCAAGAAAACGTGGTCGTAAACAACAAATTTGCTGCGTCGTTGGCAGAGATTCATGTCGACTGTATGTACACGAAGAACACCAGAAGAAGAAGAAAACAGGAAAAGAAGATCAAATATTTCAGGCCATACCATTTTTCAATTTAAAAAAAGTACTTTTTGAGTCAAACACAGAGCTAATCACATGACCTCTGCCCTCCCGTCTCAGGGCTGATTGTACTGATCAGGTTTGTTTCACTGTAATTGACAGTGATCAATGGATTTGATGACGTTCACGCTCATGTGCTAATTATAATAATTATTAATAAAGATTCTGCTAACATGCTAGGATTCAGAACTGGCTAATACGCTAGTGTTCAGATTCAGCTAACATGCTAGCATTCTGATTTGGCTAACATGCTAATATTCCGATTTGGCTAACATTAAGATTTTGCTTGCATGCTAATGCTCAGAATTGGCTAACATGCTAACATTCAGACTCGGCTAATATGCTAATGTTCAGATTCAGCTGACATGCTAACATTCATATTTGGCTAGATTCAGCTAATATACTAACATTCAGAATGGGCTAACATGCTAATGTTCAGATTCAGCTACGTAACATGCTAATGTTCAGATTGGCTAACGTGTTAACATTCAGATTCAGCTAACATGCTAACATTCTGATTTGCCTAACATGCTAATGTTCTAATTCAGCTAACATGCTAGTGTTCAGATTTAGCTAACACACGAACATGAGCTGACAATTACAAGCTGTTGCCTGACAACCTTTGACCTTTGGACATTCTCTTCAGTGAATTAAGTGATCTGGTTAGTAATTGAGGTAGTTAACCTAGTTGTTAACTGCAGAGGCTTGTCCAGAGGATCCTTGGTTCAAACCCCTGTCTGGCAGGAAAACCACTAAGGGCCCTTGGGCAAGGTCCTTAATCCCCAAGTTGCTGCCGGTGTGTCGTGAGCACCTTGCACAGCAGCACCCTGACTCTGTGTGTGAGTGTAAATAGGTGAATGTGAGGCATCATTGTAAAACGCATTGAGCTTCTGAGCATGATATAAATGCTGTCCGTGCTGCTGTCTCAGCAGATGAGCGTGTTTGGAAGCAGATGATGTTTATAATTTTTGGCGTTTTATTGTAAGTCCCTCAGTGCTGTGTGCGATCCAAACACAGGGTCACATGTCATCACGCTTTATCTCTTCCAGCTGGTGAGGGACAACGCCGACCTTCGTTGTGAGTTGCCCAAACTGGACAAGCGTCTGCGAGCCACTGCAGAACGTGTGAAGGCTCTGGAGTCCGCCCTGAGGGCCGCCAAAGAGTCGGCAATGAAGGACCGAAAACGCTACCAGCAGGAAGTGGACCGCATCAAAGAAGCTGTCCGCAGCAAGAACCTGTCCAGAAGGGGGCACTCTGCACAGATCGGTGACTCGCAAACCAGATCTGAGCCAGTGTCGCTGACCGAACGGTCCCCCCTAAAAATTGGTCCCCCCCTAAAAATCAGTCCGCTCTGCCTTCACTGTGCATGCGTCATCAGCCGCGCTTCACTGATTATCACCGCGTTTCTGCTTCAACCTGCCTCCAGTCATCATCTGTCTCCACGACAGATATCTGAAGCTTTTGCACAAGAATCATTTCCACATAAATTCAACATTATTTTATCATAAAAGATGGAGGAAGCAGTCAGCGCGCCGCAGCAGCACCTCAGACTCAGACGTGCTGCTGCACCTACGTCACTTAAGAACGTCAGCAGCGATTCACCAATTATCACGTCATTTCTGCTTCATACTGACTTTAGAATGATTTAAGAGGTTTTACTTTGTCATCTGATGGTTAATAATCACATTATTCCATTTGATCGCTTTGGGTGCAGAGAGTCAGACTCAGAGAGTCAGACTCAGACGTGGTTCCAAATGACGCATGCGCAGTGAAGGCAGGGCAGACCACTTTTTAGGGGGGGACCGCTTGGTCTGCGACACCAGAACAATAATCCAGAAAAAAAGCTTTATTCTCTGATTGTTTTCCTGCAGTTTGTTATAATTTACAGCTTTAATATAATATAATATCTAAATCATCTATATAATATCTATATTAATACCTGTGACATTTCTTCACCTGCAGCCAAACCAATCCGGGCTGGGCATCAGCACCCATCTGGCTCCGCCTCCATCAGAACAATTGTCCGAGGGGGCGGGGAAGGGCCCAGCCCACGCCATCACTACCCCCGACAGCAAACACATCAACCACAAGTCCATCAAAGTCACAAGTAAACAACAGGTGAGGCAATGGCAAGGATACAAGCTCCGCCCACTGTGACACATGTTTGACCTAGGAGATCAAGAATAATGTAACAAACGCTGACAAGCTCCGCCCACTGTGCCATGTGTTGGACCTGGGAGATCAGGAATAATATCAAGCACGCCTACAAGCTCCGCCCACTGACACATTTGAGTTGTTAAAAAAAATGTAAAAATCAAATATGCTACTGTTGTGGGCTGGGGTGTTTGGCTGGCTTGGTTTTTGTTTTCTGTTTCTCCCACCAGGTGGTATGCATTCAGGACTGAGTGGCTGAGCATCAGGACCTCACCCTGAACACCTGAGGCTTGTTGTCACGTGCAGGTCATCGGGACTCACAGCTGTAGTGTATTTTGTCTTAATCAGAGATTGCTGCATTTAAACCTTGAATGCACAGTGTGTGATTGCCAGAGACTCGACCTTGTGAGCAGACGTGTGAGATCGACGTCAGGAGAACAATCTCACCATCACGACGCAGAGACCGCTCCAGGTTTGACGCCACAGTCTGTGAAGGAGGATTGGGTGAGGTCTCACGCTCTTCAGCACACTTCCTGAGGTAATTTGGTTTTGGTGACTTTTATGAAGTAATGACAGTGGATTTGGTGTCCCTCACACCTTGTGTTAGTGAGCTGTCACATTATGCTAATTGTCTAATCAGCTTCTGCTGCAGTGGAGATTTGAACTGAGTTGTTCCGTGCCTGCAGGGTAAGAAGCTGATGTATAGATTTAAGCCAGGAAGTGTTTGCTGATTGCGTGCACCTTTGAGTTGTGTCTCTCTGTGTGGAGTTGGACTCACCTCATGTTTTCTTTCTTCACAGACTTGGTTTGTCGCGGCCACCTGGGGGGTGTCGGCGGGGTCCCTGGGTCCGAACTGCTGTGGCTCCGGACCGTTTGCGCTGTTAAGAGCGCGCCGTGTTTCCACCTCACCAGACCGCGAACGTTTTAGTTGTTTAGCACGTCTCACTGTTATGTTTATTAAATTCTGTTATCCTTTGAACCGTGCTCTGCTTATTTTATGCTGGGTCCTTCAAACGCTGGGTCGGTGCTCCGACCTCGTCCGAAACATAACAGTAGTCTCTGGCCATTTAACAATGGACCAGCGGAAGCAGAGACGGTATTTTTGCCGGGATTTTTTAAATTCCCTTTGCAACCTCCAGCCTTGGCGCGCCTCTGTGCCGTTTGCCATTGGCGTTGCTGGGGTGGTGCAGTTCGGTTATGCTGGGCGTTTCCCAGGTAACCTCTGCACCCGGGTGGGGGGGTTTAGGGTTTTTTTTTTGTTACTTCCCTGTTCCACCTCCGGCTTCAGCGCGCCTTTGAGCCGTACGCCATCGGCGTAGCTGAGGTTTGGGGCAGTGGAATATACCTGCAGTTGGTGGCTGGTTTAAAAGTCGGAGGGGTGGCGCCGTCTTGTGCCGTATGCCATTACCGCTGTTCCACTCCTCCCGGTTGGCTTTTAGGGTATAGTCGTGGTTGGTGACACTGGACGTACTTCTAGTTTCCACTGCGCTGAGGGGGTGGGGTTGTGGTTGTTGTTTTGTTTGTATGTTTTTTTTTTCCCCCCCAGTTTCCGCCCTCAGGGTGTGACTGTGGTGTCCTCTGCGGGGGAAAGGGCTGTGGGTCCATCTAGCCGTAGACGGCCGGGGCTGGGTCTGTTAGTCATGGGGGGGCGTCTCCTGGGGTTTGATGGAACGGTCCTCTGGGAGGCGCTGGGAGTCCCCGTGGGTGACTTTGGATCCCAGAGGGACCTCGGCTGTGGTTATTACTCCTGGAGCTGGCGGGATGTCCTCTGGGGGGTGTTGGTCCCTACATGTCATCCGGGGGGGGGGTGTTAGCGTTTTTTTTTGTTTGCAAGCTTAAGTTTGGGTTGTGTTTTTTCTTTTCTCCTCTTCCCGGGGTTTGATGGAACGGTCCTCTGGGGAGGGGGGGTTGGTATGGTTGTTTGTGTTTGTCTTTTTTTTTTGTTTATGACTAAGCAGACTTTAACACAGTCGGAAGAAGGCTGAGTGCACAGGTTTAAGAACTCCTGGCCAAACTTATGCAAAGTGAACAACTAAAGCAAGAGTCGACAGGAATGAACGCAAAGGTGGAGACTCTAACAGGTTTGCTAAATGAAACAGAGGGCAAGACCATTCAAGTCAACAAAGGATGTCTCTGCACTGGAGTGTCAGCTGCGGAGCAGTCTGCTGCAGACAGGCTCAGGATGGAAAAGGATGGGCTCCAGGATCAATCAATCAATCAATCAATTTTTTTATATAGCGCCAAATCACAACAAACAGTTGCCCCAAGGCGCTTTATATTGTAAGGCAAGGCCATACAATAATTATGTAAAACCCCAACGGTCAAAACGACCCCCTGTGAGCAAACACTTGGCTACAGTGGGAAGGAAAAACTCCCTTTTAACAGGAAGAAACCTCCAGCAGAACCAGGCTCAGGGAGGGGCAGTCTTCTGCTGGGACTGGTTGGGGCTGAGGGAGAGAACCAGGAAAAAGACATGCTGTGGAGGGGAGCAGAGATCGATCACTAATGATTAAATGCAGAGTGGTGCATACAGAGCAAAAAGAGAAAGAAACAGTGCATCATGGGAACCCCCCAGCAGTCTACGTCTATAGCAGCATAACTAAGGGATGGTTCAGGGTCACCTGATCCAGCCCTAACTATAAGCTTTAGCAAAAAGGAAAGTTTTAAGCCTAATCTTAAAAGTAGAGATGGTGTCTGTCTCCCTGATCTGAATTGGGAGCTGGTTCCACAGGAGAGGAGCCTGAAAGCTGAAGGCTCTGCCTCCCATTCAAAACCTTATAAGTAAGAAGAAGAATTTTAAATTCTATTCTAGAATTAACAGGAAGCCAATGAAGAGAGGCCAATATGGGTGAGATATGCTCTCTCCTTCTAGTCCCCGTCAGTACTGTAGCTGCAGCATTTTGAATTAACTGAAGGCTTTTTAGGGAACTTTTAGGACAACCTGATAATAATGAATTACAGTAGTCCAGCCTAGAGGAAATAAATGCATGAATTAGTTTTTCAGCATCACTCTGAGACAAGACCTTTCTGATTTTAGAGATATTGCGTAAATGCAAAAAAGCAGTCCTACATATTTGTTTAATATGCGCTTTGAATGACATATCCTGATCAAAAATGACTCCAAGATTTCTCACAGTATTACTAGAGGTCAGGGTAATGCCATCCAGAGTAAGGATCTGGTTAGACACCATGTTTCTAAGATTTGTGGGGCCAAGTACAATAACGTCAGTTTTATCTGAGTTTAAAAGCAGGAAATTAGAGGTCATCCATGTCTTTATGTCTGTAAGACAATCCTGCAGTTTAGCTAATTGGTGTGTGTCCTCTGGCTTCATGGATAGATAAAGCTGGGTATCATCTGCGTAACAATGAAAATTTAAGCAATACCGTCTAATAATACTGCCTAAGGGAAGCATGTATAAAGTGAATAAAATTGGTCCTAGCACAGAACCTTGTGGAACTCCATAATTAACTTTAGTCTGTGAAGAAGATTCCCCATTTACATGAACAAATTGTAATCTATTAGACAAATATGATTCAAACCACCGCAGCGCAGTGCCTTTAATACCTATGGCAGGATGAGAGTGATGGTCTCGGCACGGAGTTCCCTGTTGACAGAGAAGAGGCGGCTGGGAGCGTGCGTTATCCAGCTGAGGGAAGAGCTGGAGAGGCTCAACATTGAGATGATCAATGACTGCATGAAGAAATTAACATTGCAGGTGGAGCAGCTGATGATGGAGCTGTCGTCAGAACACAGTAACGCACAGCTCCTGGAGACGGGCCTTTCCCAGCTGGATCGTCAGCACAAGGAGCCGAAACTGAAGCTGCAGGAGGTGTTTTTTGTTCCCAGCCAACATTCCAGCCGTGGTCCCTGGAGGGGGGCTTTGTTTTTTCTGGCACAGGTCCGTGTGGTCGCCGGGAGGCTTCCCGTGAGGGTGGGGTACTGTTGTGGGCTGGGGTGTTTGGCTGGCTTGGTTTTTGTTTTCTGTTTCTCCCACCAGGTGATATACATTCAGGACTGAGTGGCTGAGCATCAGGACCTCACCCTGAACACCTGAGGCTTGTTGTCACGTGCAGGTCATCGGGACTCACAGCTGTGGTGTATTTTGTCTTAATCAGAGATTGCTGCATTTAAACCTTGAATGCACAGTGTGTGATTGCCAGAGACTCGACCTTGTGAGCAGACGTGTGAGATCGACGTCAGGAGAACAATCTCACCATCACGGACGCAGAGACCGCTCCAGGTTTGACGCCACAGTCTGTGAAGGAGGATTGGGTGAGGTCTCACGCTCTTCAGCACACTTCCTGAGGTAATTTGGTTTTGATGACTTTTATGAAGTAATGACAGTGGATTTGGTGTCCCTCACACCTTGTGTTAGTGAGCTGTCACGTTATGCTAATTGTCTAATCAGCTTCTGCTGCAGTGGAGATTTGAACTGAGTTGTTCCGTGCCTGCAGGGTAAGAAGCTGATGTATAGATTTAAGCCAGGAAGTGTTTGCTGATTGCGTGCACCTTTGAGTTGTGTCTCTCTGTGTGGAGTTGGACTCAATGTTTTCTTTCTTCACAGACTTGGTTTGTTGCGGCCACCTGGGGGGTGTCGGCGGGGTCCCTGGGTCCGAACTGCTGTGGCTCCGGACCGTTTGCGCTGTTAAGAGCGCGCCGTGTTTCCACCTCACCAGACCGCGGACGTTTTAGTTGTTTAGCACGTCTCACTGTTATGTTTATTAAATTCTGTTATCCTTTGAACCGTGCTCTGCTTATTTTATGCTGGGTCCTTCAAACGCTGGGTCGGTGCTCCGACCGCGTCTGAAACATAACAGCTACATTTGTATCTCCATAATTTTCTATGAATTTGCTGCTTGTTCCATTTTGTATTTTTATCTCTTTTTTCCCTCTTCACAGTGGGAACAAACCTTTTCCTCTTTCTTCTGATTTCTACCGGAACTTTCAGTTCTTCTTGCCGTTCTGCCTTTCCAGGAAATGTGGATTCTTCTTCCTGCTACGTTCCGTCTCAGCCGCCATCAAGTGCTTTTCCTCCTGACGGAGCTTCAGTCTGTAACTTTCTACCTCGCTGTGTCATAAAATCAGCTTTGTTTTTTCCTCATGGGACTTAAGTCGTAGAAATCCCGTTTCCTGCCTGAAGAGGTCGCCACTCTTTGAGATCAGAATCAAAGGTTTCACTTTAATATCTGCATATTTTTCATAGGAGACTTCGAACTTAAAAACTTGCTCCGGCGTCTTGATGCCAATAACATTTGAAAAAACAGAGGTAGCTAAACTATTAGCTAGCTACATCATATTATCTGCTTGTTTTTTTTTTAATTCTGCTCTGATTAAGTTTGAACAGTTCCTAAAACACATCAGGTGATTTTTGTTGTGTGCAACTCAAAACAACGGGTTCCAACAAATCCAGTCCATTTAAATAATTAATTATCCTGCTAGCAAACTGCTGTAGCTAGCAAGCTAGCTATCTTACCCCATTCACAACAATGATTTGCTAAACCACTTAGCTTAACAAGGTGTAACGTGTGACTGGTTAGCTTGTTGATAATAAATATAGTAAAATAATGTGATTGGATTGTTGGCCAGTTGTGGTTATTTAAGTCTCTTAAAGTTTGAATTGTGTTGATTTGATGATTTGCTTCACACTGAACATGACGGCCGTGAACGAAACAGTTGCTATGTCGTCGTAATTCACAACTATAGATGTAAATAAAGCATGTTGTGACTGACATTTATAATATATTTGGACCGTCGTTTCTTTTCTCACCAACATAAAAAAAACAAAAAAAAAACAAATATAAAGTTTGTGTAACAGTTGAACATGTAGACCTGAGTCAGGTTTTTGTTAAATTCACGTCCACGTAATGCTGCATTTACACATAGCGACGACAAGTCACGAATGCCACCAAGTACACATTCTTGGCCGCTGATCACAAATGTGATGATTCGGAGCAGAGGCATCAGGTGTCCTCAGGAACTACTGCAACCTGTTACCACACGTTACGATTAGTGACACGTGTTGCTGGAGAATTATCAGGAACCATTACGCACGGTCAAGAATAGTGTTACGCGTTGCTGCGTGCTATTGCGTGTAACAGCGCATTGTTAAGTTCTGTCACGTTGTGAACGAGGTGAATTGTCTCCACACACACCCATATTCATCCAACCGAATTCAGATCGCTCCAGTTTTTCAGAACTTTGTGACTGCATGCGTAGTTGTGCTCTGTGCCATGGAGTGGTGCAGAGAGGAGGAGGAGGACAGAGCCAGATGTGTGGCTTCATGCGGCTCTCGTCTCGCGCATTTTCCCAAACATCAGGCACATGCAGCAGGTGGAACACCTGCAGGAGCGCGCTGAAGAGCACTGAAATTAGACTTTTAGCCGACTTGGTGTCAGCAATCAAACTGAATGCGGTGCAGCAGGGTTTAATTGTGCGCACGCTTCTTCCTCCGCCGGACTGGAGGAGGTGCAGGATGTCTGGCTGCACCTAAGTCTCCTCTCGCTCCTCTGGCTCAGACTCGTTCTCCCACTCATCGGTTATAACAGCAGGTGGAACGCCTGCAGGAGCGTCCTGAGGAGCTTCAGCAGGAACTGTGGACTGACACTTGGAGCTGAGTTTAATTGTGCGCACGTGACAGAAAACGGATTCGTCGTGGCGCGCAGTGAAATGTGACGCCGCGTTACAAGTCGTGTCAAAACTTGACAGTTTCCGTGTCACTTCGTAATAACGCGTGACAGTTTGGGCTCCAAGAACCATCACAGGAACCACTACAAACGTTGTCACGTTCTATTAAGGATCAATACTCATCAAGATGGATCAATACACTCAGTTGCGACCTCCACGACGTGAGACAAAATGAGGGTGGTGTGTGACATTCATGGAAGATTTTTTGACAGACAAAAACATATCAAGAATATCACGCACCAACACGCACTATTAAGAAACCTGTTCAGAGGCGTTAAGTCACATTAAGAATGTCAGGAATGTGTCACGAATGACAGAAAAATGACATTCGTAACGCGTCTTGGTTATGTGTAAACGCACCTTTAGCGATTGAGAGAGTCTAAAGGACTCTGACACACCAGTTTGGACCCCATCTGAGTGAACTAAAACCCGTTTACAAGTTTGTAACGTAGCTCCGCCCATTTGTAGTATATCTGTCTCCAGTCTGCGTTGTCTTGGGATGCTTTCTCTGTTCTGATGAATGTTTGTGTTTGTAGAACTTATGAACATTTTTTACCTCATTTTTGTTCTTAACATGAAGACCTCGAATGATGTTTGTGAAAACTTGTTTGTAATTTCATTATGAGATAATATATCAAAGTATTTTGAGTTCTGAGGTCGTGAATCTTCACTTTTGACTCTGAAAAAGAAGACAAATCAGAATTGTCTTCAAGCTTTTTCACGTGTTTCTAATTATTTCTTGCCAATTTTTTATCACTTTTTGATTGAACTTGTTGAATCTTCTACAAACTGAAACTGATTGTTTTCCTTACAGACTTTTTTACGCATTAATTGAACTGTTATTGATCATAAATTGTATGTTGGGGTGGCGTCGGTGACGGTGTGAGGTGCGTTTATTGCTATTTGTTAGTTTTCATTCCATCTGTGGAAACAATCTGAAGGCATCGTGGACGTTCACGCCCAGAGATGTGGTGGAGATTGAGACGAAATGTTCGTCAGATGTCTGCAGTTTCTGTGTATCATGCAGTATCACGTTGAACACAAGAACATGTCAATGAATGAATGAATATTAGCGCTACAGTAGGTGAAGGGGTCCAGAACCATGAGGTACCAGTCCAAAACAGTCTGGTAGTCCAGTTTTACGTTAATCCTGGATGTCGTAAGTAGATTTGACAGAAGAAGTCAAACTGAGTTTGTAGAGTTCAGACCAACGAATGATCCCAAATGGCAGTTATCAAAGTTACAGTTTGTGGGCGGGCTGCTCAATGCCACACCCTTCATGTAACCAGTGCATCTGGTGGGGCGGAGCCACAAGTGGCATCATGTGGGCATCACTGACATCATACTGACCAGCCATGTATGATGTATCGTGTATGATGTCATCTATTTGAGGTTTCTTTCTCACCGGAACAAAACTTTGTGTGTCAGCAAAATATCCTAAAAGGTTTATGAGTTTGTTTTTAGTTTTAGTGGAGGGTCTTAAATAAAAGACAACCTGATGACATTAAATAAACAAACAAACAGAAATAATTTAATTGATGTTATGATGTCAGAAATGTAATGGAATACACCTTGTGATGTCACTGATGGAAACGAGTCATGTGCATCAGCCTGAATGAGTGCCTGACTGTTTAAACAGCAGTATGATTGTGACATCATAAAGGGCTCAGAAATCCTCTAAAGTTGTGCTCTTTTGGATTTTTAAGTGTCGCATTCATTTCACATCTTATATCCACATGTGTGTCAGGCCAAAGAGGGCAGTGTGGCCTGAGGTGGAGCAGTTTAGCGTTTCATCATCGTGCCCAAAGACACTGTGGTACTCAACCACAAGCATATGATCCAAATAAAGACTTAATGACGTGATACTCTCATGATACAGTGTGTGTGTGTGTGTACGTCTGACACTGCAGTGGAACCTTTTCCACCACAGACCCCACCTTTACATCATGTTTCATTAAAAAATGGTTAATTAGTGAAACGTCCTGTCTTTCAGGTGTTTTCTGCATCTTTATGATGTCATAAGGCTTAAACATTAGAAATCACTTTTGCCAAAATTTTCTTGTCAGTCATCAGTTTTTGGGGTGTTTTGTCCACAGACTGACTCATCTGTCTTGCATTTGTGTGAACTTATTCCCCTTAGTCCCCCTTCCTGTTGCTTTGTGGTTGTCAGTCTGAGAATTAAAGCAGGAAATTGATATTTCTGCACAAAGCACAAAGAGTTCAAAGTGGCAGTCAGATGTTTATGAATTGTGTGTTATTTATGATGTTTGTCTTTCAAACGTGTTTTCTGCTGTTTCTTAAAGTGAAATGTGTTTGATATCTGAACTATAACATCAGTGTTTGTGTACGACGATGCATTCAGGTGCTTTGTGAAGAGTTTGTTGAGTAGGGTGGTTCTAAAGCTTTGATTGACAGGTTTTGTCTCCTCCCACCTGTGAGATTAAAGCTGTGGAGCTCCATCCATCTGTTTTCTCTTCTTCTGTAAAGTCTCCACTTTAAGGTAAAAACAATGTTGATGGAACTTCTTAATAGGACTAGCTGTTAAAAGATCCCAAATAGTCAGCAAATCAATTGCTGGAGGTACCCTCTTAAATGAGAATGGGATCAATGAGCACAAGGTGCCACCACCACGCCACATCTTCAGTTGTTTGCCCCAGCGTCATTGAGTGTTTCGGCCACTTACAACAAGACACCCTCTGCTGAGGTTGGCCCATCCCAGGCTGATCAGACCCGGGCGTGCAGCATATGGGGGGGGGGGGGCACCCGACGGTCACTTGAAAGCCCACGGTGCCTCTTTACGTTTCAGCCATAACCAATAACTGCTCCGTTCTGCTACAGTGGCAAGTTCTTTAATTAACTTCCTTTGGGCCTGCCCTCTGATCCCTACTTCCTTCAAGAACTTTGTAGTAGATCTAGCCACAAAGCCTCTACAACCAACCTCCACAGGCCACACCTTCACACTCCATCCCCGAAATACCGTCGAAATACCAATAATGGCTGTTTAAAAAGTAAAATAAAAACAAAAAGACAAATGTCATGTGTCACACATAAATACATTTTTAAACTGAAACACAAAGCCACATATGCAGCGCTGATTTTTAACTCGACGCCTCTACAAAATATGCTGCTCAGAGTGCCGCTCTCACTGGACCGACATCTCTGCTATTTTGGAATTGTGGGATAGCTCGCGCCCACAGATTGAGCTCGACGGACTACTTTTGCCGCACTCTCACGAGCGCCACGAGCTTGTGATATGCCAACGTGAGAAGATGCTGCTGGATGAGAGTGTTAACGCTTAACTATGAGTGAGGAAATCATTAGGATTTTCCTGGTGAAAATTAAATCAAAGCAAATGCCTACCTGTGGGTAACATACTTTAAGTTTCTTAAATATTTATTACAGCCACTCTTCAGTTATCTTTATAATTTTATTACTGGTAAATTTTAGAGTTGGTTTAGATGAGATATACTCAGTTATCTGGGAACTACTTTTGCGCAGGAATTCATGAAGCACGTCGGCCGCGGACGCGCACTAACACAGAATACACAGAAACTAGACAGTTTGGCCATAACGAGAGCGTCCACTTTTAGCTTGTCATAAGCTAAGATAGTGGTGCTCGTGAGAGTGTGCAAAATATGTTCACTTCAAGTCACTGTTTTGTGCTAGTTAGCCTAGCCCAACATTGCTAGCCATGCCAACTAACGATACCATCACCAAACACACAGAGGAGGCGGAGCTTATGTGCGTGATTAGTTTAAAAAACTATAAAGGCTCAGAACTTGATGTTGGCTCTGACCTGAGACCAGCGCCGGCTTTAGTGGATTTGGTCTCCGTCCAGGACCTGGTTTTCTTTCAGGCCTCTCGCTCTAACAGCCGGCTCTTATTTCCATCCAGGACAGAAATAACCTCTGGGGGTCAGAGTTCACGGGGGTGGGCAGCCATCCGTCAGACTGGACTACGCTCGGACTGGGTCTCCTTTAAATCCAGGCCTCACATGCAGCAAAATAAATAAAATGATTCAAACATCACAACTTTCTCTAAATCTTTATTTTATCATTTTTCTTCAGTCGTTGGCATCAGTTCACAGACACGTCAATCAGAGGTTTTCCTGGACTCTGGGGCACAGGATCCATGTGGGTCAGGATCTGTGATGTCATGTGTAGTGCACAAACTCCACGTGATCAATCAATCAGCATTTATTGACGTCACCCTTTACAGAAGCCAGACGGTGTCCAAAGAGTTATACAGTAAAATCAGCGAGACAACAACACGCACTACGAGGCGCTGAGGTCGTGACACAGACACGTGTTTTCTCATGCGGGTCGACAGACTCACAGCCGCCGTCCTGTTTAACGGGGCTTTAATCACAGTATTCATGAAATGTGAGTGGATCAATAAAATGTTAAAGGATTATTAACCTCACTTGTATTGTATTCCCGTACAGACCGAACAGGCTGTTGGGAGCTGCTGTGTTTCCATCTTGCTGCCCTTCATGTTCACTTCCTGCTCGTTTGCTGTTCATTCCTCCGGTTCAAACTCGCCCGTGTAATATTCACTCAGAGAACGGCCCTCTTTGTCATGCAGAATTTGTTTGTTCACTTTTGGTTTTGTTTTATTTCGCGCTGTGAAAATTGCAAACAAAGTCACAAAACAAAGTCGTAGCCATATAATAAACTTTATTATTGTATGGTTACAATGCTACGCGCGCTCTGATTGGCTGATTTCTGGTCTGATATTTTCACCCAGGTCAGACTGTTACCATGACAATCGGTCCGGAACGCGTATCACATTCGTTATAAACCAGAAAGCTAAAAACACGATTCAAACATGAATATTCTCCATAAATATCTAAACAGCATCTGAAAGAACACACAAACTGAAAGTTTACTAGCTAACGACTGGACTGTCTGTTAGCAAGTTCTTCATGGAGGTGACGAGAACGAACGGGTCTGACTACGAGCCCAGAACCGTCAGCAGCTTTCATATACGGACAATACGTTTATATATATATATATATATATATATATATATATATATATATATATATACAGAAAGAGAGAGAGAGAAGACATAAACAAATTATTAACCTTACCCTCAGTTAATAATCCTTTATTATCATCACAGCCAATAAAATTTAAATGTGTCTGTAATCTGTTGAGTTATGAGTGTTTCCTTAAAACAGTTATTAAAATACTGAGAAACATGTTCTTTGAATTACGTTGTAGTTGATAACTGTTGTTTTGTTGCAGTACTGTTTCCTTATTTTAGTAAAGTTACAGCTTTTATTTAATATGTTGTATAATTTGCTTGGTGTTAACTACAGTGTCAAAGCGCTGACATCACACCTGACGTTAGCATGAGCTAAACTGTGAGTGAGGAGAATAAAAAAAACAAACTGTGAGTAAGGAGAATTTTACATAACAAAACTGAGTAAGGAGAATTTTACATAAAACTGTGAGTAAGGAGAATTTTACATAACAAAACTGAGTAAGAAGAATTTTACATAAAACTGTGAGTAAGGAGAATTTTACATAACAAAACTGAGTAAGAAGAATTTTACATAAAACTGTGAGTAAGGAGAATTTTACATAACAAAACTGAGTAAGGAGAATTTTACATAACAAAACAGTAAGAAGAATTTTACATAAAACTGTGAGTAAGGAGAATTTTACATAACAAAACTGAGTAAGGAGAATTTTACATAACAAAACTGAGTAAGAAGAATTTTACATAAAACTGTGAGTAAGGAGAATTTTACATAACAAAACTGAGTAAGAAGAATTTTACATAAAACTGTGAGTAAGGAGAATAAAAAAAACAAACTGTGAGTAAGGAGAATTTTACATAACAAAACTGAGTAAGAAGAATTTTACATAAAACTGTGAGTAAGGAGAATTTTACATAACAAAACTGAGTAAGGAGAATTTTACATAACAAAACAGTAAGAAGAATTTTACATAAAACTGAGTAAGGAGAATTTTACATAACAAAACTGAGTAAGGAGAATTTTACATAACAAAACTGAGTAAGAAGAATTTTACATAAAACTGTGAGTAAGGAGAATTTTACATAACAAAACTGAGTAAGAAGAATTTTACATAAAACTGTGAGTAAGGAGAATAAAAAAAACAAACTGTGAGTAAGGAGAATTTTACATAACAAAACTGAGTAAGGAGAATTTTACATAACAAAACTGAGTAAGAAGAATTTTACATAAAACTGTGAGTAAGGAGAATTTTACATAACAAAACTGAGTAAGGAGAATTTTACATAACAAAACTGAGTAAGAAGAATTTTACATAAAACTGAGTAAGGAGAATTTTACATAAAACTGAGTAAGAAGAATTTTACATAAAACTGTGAGTAAGGAGAATTTTACATAACAAAACTGAGTAAGAAGAATTTTACATAAAACTGTGAGTAAGGAGAATAAAAAAAACAAACTGAGTAAGGAGAATTTTACATAACAAAACTGAGTAAGGAGAATTTTACATAACAAAACTGAGTAAGAAGAATTTTACATAAAACTGTGAGTAAGGAGAATTTTACATAACAAAACTGAGTAAGGAGAATTTTACATAACAAAACTGAGTAAGAAGAATTTTACATAAAACTGAGTAAGGAGAATTTTACATAAAACTGAGTAAGAAGAATTTTACATAAAACTGTGAGTGAGGAGAATAAAAAAACAAACTGTGAGTAAGGAGAATTTTACATAAAACTGAGTAAGGAGAATTTTACATAACAAAACTGAGTAAGAAGAATTTTACATAAAACTGTGAGTAAGGAGAATTTTACATAACAAAACTGAGTAAGGAGAATTTTACATAACAAAACTGAGTAAGGAGAATTTCACATAACAAAACTGAGTAAGAAGAATTTTACATAACAAAACTGTGAGTAAGGAAAATTTTACATAACAAAACTGTGAGTAAAGAGAATTTTACATAAAACTGAGTAAGGAGAATTTTACATACCAAAACTGTGAGTAAGAAGAATTTGACATACCAAAACTGTGAGTAAGAAGAATTTGACATAACAAAACTAAGGAGAATTTTACATAACAAAACTGTGAGTAAGGAGAATTTTACATAAAACTGTGAGTAAGGAGAATTTTACATACCAAAACTGTGAGTAAGAAGAATTTTACATACCAAAACTGTGAGTAAGGAGAATTTTACATAACAAAACTGAGTAAGAAGAATTTTACATAAAACTGTGAGTAAGGAGAATTTTACATAACAAAACTGAGTAAGAAGAATTTTACATAAAACTGTGAGTAAGGAGAATTTTACATAAAACTGAGTAAGAAGAATTTTATATAAAACTGTGAGTAAGGAGAATTTTACATAACAAAACTGAGTAAGGAGAATTTTACATAACAAAACTGAGTAAGAAGAATTTTACATAAAACTGTGAGTAAGGAGAATTTTACATAACAAAACTGAGTAAGGAGAATTTTACATAACAAAACTGAGTAAGAAGAATTTTACATAAAACTGTGAGTAAGGAGAATTTTACATAACAAAACTGAGTAAGAAGAATTTTACATAAAACTGTGAGTAAGGAGAATAAAAAAAACAAACTGTGAGTAAGGAGAATTTTACATAACAAAACTGAGTAAGGAGAATTTTACATAACAAAACTGAGTAAGAAGAATTTTACATAAAACTGAGTAAGGAGAATTTTACATAACAAAACTGAGTAAGGAGAATTTTACATAAAACTGTGAGTAAGGAGAATTTTACATAAAACTGAGTATGAAGAATTTTACATAAAACTGTGAGTGAGGAGAATAAAAAACCAAACTGTGAGTAAGGAGAATTTTACATAACAAAACTGAGTAAGGAGAATTTTACATAACAAAACTGAGTAAGAAGAATTTTACATAAAACTGTGAGTAAGGAGAATTTTACATAACAAAACTGTGAGTAAAGAGAATTTTACATAAAACTGAGTAAGGAGAATTTTACATACCAAAACTGTGAGTAAGAAGAATTTTACATAACAAAACTAAGGAGAATTTTACATAACAAAACTGTGAGTAAGGAGAATTTTACATAAAACTGTGAGTAAGGAGAATTTTACATACCAAAACTGTGAGTAAGAAGAATTTTACATACCAAAACTGTGAGTAAGGAGAATTTTACATACCAAAACAGTGAGTAAGAAGAATTTTACATAACAAAACTGAGTAAGGAGAATTTTACATAACAAAACTGTGAGTAAGAAGAATTTTACATAACAAAACTGTGAGTAAGGATAATTTTACATAACAAAACTGTGAGTAAGGAGAATTTTACATAAAACTGTGAGTAAGGAGAATTTTACATACCAAAACAGTGAGTAAGAAGAATTTTACATAACAAAACTGAGTAAGAAGAATTTTACATACCAAAACAGTGAGTAAGAAGAATTTTACATAACAAAACTGAGTAAGGAGAATTTTACATACCAAAACAGTGAGTAAGAAGAATTTTACATAACAAAACTGAGTAAGGAGAATTTTACATAACAAAACAGTGAGTAAGAAGAATTTTACATAACAAAACTGAGTAAGGAGAATTTTACATAACAAAACTGTGAGTAAAGAGAATTTTACATAAAACTGAGTAAGGAGAATTTTACATACCAAAACTGTGAGTAAGAAGAATTTTACATAACAAAACTAAGGAGAATTTTACATAACAAAACTGTGAGTAAGGAGAATTTTACATAAAACTGTGAGTAAGGAGAATTTTACATACCAAAACTGTGAGTAAGAAGAATTTTACATAACAAAACTGAGTAAGGAGAATTTTACATAACAAAACAGTGAGTAAGAAGAATTTTACATAACAAAACTGAGTAAGGAGAATTTTACATAACAAAACAGTGAGTAAGAAGAATTTTACATAACAAAACTGAGTAAGGAGAATTTTACATAAAACTGTGAGTAAAGAGAATTTTACATAAAACTGAGTAAGAAGAATTGTTAAAGATTTTATATATATATGTTATCACTGTTAAACATTTGTACCTTTTGTCTTCTTTCTGATGAGAACGGTGTTGTGCTGTTTGCACTTAAACCCGAGAATGTACGTGTCATTCAACCTTGTTTTAGCATGCTGGGGTCAATCTGAACTGGGAATGAGGAGCTGGATGTACTTATTATTATTATTATACAACTTGTTTTCGTAGCCGCTAACGACTGGGAGTAAAAGAACTGAAGGTTGAATTTTGACTGATTGTGATGTGATGCTTAGTGTTCCAAGCAGATGCAGAACAGCTGATAACTGCAACAGATGAACGAGATGTGCTGACCTTCGACGATAAGAGTAAAAGAAAGAAACTGTTTTTGCTTACAGCTGCACTTATTGACGTGTGTGTTTATGTTACGGGAAGAAACTTGTCTTGCGTCATTCCCCCACCCTTAGGACAAGTTTTTGTTTATGTGATGAGGGATTCACTAATAAAAAGAGCGGAGCGCAGGCCAGACTTTAGTGTAGCCTTGGTGTACAGCCTGACTGCACTCCGCGCGTAAAATTTGACTTTCTGTCTCACTGGTGTTTCTTGACTCTGTTTGTCTTGTTAAAGGTTTTAAAAATGTTTGGAGGAGAAAATACCCAACACCCCTGTTTACCCCTGTTTAACGGGGCTTTAATCACAGTATTCATGAAATGTGAGTGGATCAATAAAATGTTAAAGGATTATTAACCTCACTTGTATTGTATTCCCGTACAGACCGAACAGGCTGTTGGGAGCTGCTGTGTTTCCATCTTGCTGCCCTTCATGTTCACTTCCTGCTCGTTTGCTGTTCATTCCTCCGGTTCAAACTCGCCCGTGTAATATTCACTCAGAGAACGGCCCTCTTTGTCATGCAGAATTTGTTTGTTCACTTTTGGTTTTGTTTTATTTCGCGCTGTGAAAATTGCAAACAAAGTCACAAAACAAAGTCGTAGCCATATAATAAACTTTATTATTGTATGGTTACAATGCTACGCGCGCTCTGATTGGCTGATTTCTGGTCTGATATTTTCACCCAGGTCAGACTGTTACCATGACAATCGGTCCGGAACGCGTATCACATTCGTTATAAACCAGAAAGCTAAAAACACGATTCAAACATGAATATTCTCCATAAATATCTAAACAGCATCTGAAAGAACACACAAACTGAAAGTTTACTAGCTAACGACTGGACTGTCTGTTAGCAAGTTCTTCATGGAGGTGACGAGAACGAACGGGTCTGACTACGAGCCCAGAACCGTCAGCAGCTTTCATATACGGACAATACGTTTATATATATATATATATATATATATATATATATATATATATATATACAGAAAGAGAGAGAGAGAAGACATAAACAAATTATTAACCTTACCCTCAGTTAATAATCCTTTATTATCATCACAGCCAATAAAATTTAAATGTGTCTGTAATCTGTTGAGTTATGAGTGTTTCCTTAAAACAGTTATTAAAATACTGAGAAACATGTTCTTTGAATTACGTTGTAGTTGATAACTGTTGTTTTGTTGCAGTACTGTTTCCTTATTTTAGTAAAGTTACAGCTTTTATTTAATATGTTGTATAATTTGCTTGGTGTTAACTACAGTGTCAAAGCGCTGACATCACACCTGACGTTAGCATGAGCTAAACTGTGAGTGAGGAGAATAAAAAAAACAAACTGTGAGTAAGGAGAATTTTACATAACAAAACTGAGTAAGGAGAATTTTACATAAAACTGTGAGTAAGGAGAATTTTACATAACAAAACTGAGTAAGAAGAATTTTACATAAAACTGTGAGTAAGGAGAATTTTACATAACAAAACTGAGTAAGAAGAATTTTACATAAAACTGTGAGTAAGGAGAATTTTACATAACAAAACTGAGTAAGGAGAATTTTACATAACAAAACAGTAAGAAGAATTTTACATAAAACTGTGAGTAAGGAGAATTTTACATAACAAAACTGAGTAAGGAGAATTTTACATAACAAAACTGAGTAAGAAGAATTTTACATAAAACTGTGAGTAAGGAGAATTTTACATAACAAAACTGAGTAAGAAGAATTTTACATAAAACTGTGAGTAAGGAGAATAAAAAAAACAAACTGTGAGTAAGGAGAATTTTACATAACAAAACTGAGTAAGAAGAATTTTACATAAAACTGTGAGTAAGGAGAATTTTACATAACAAAACTGAGTAAGGAGAATTTTACATAACAAAACAGTAAGAAGAATTTTACATAAAACTGAGTAAGGAGAATTTTACATAACAAAACTGAGTAAGGAGAATTTTACATAACAAAACTGAGTAAGAAGAATTTTACATAAAACTGTGAGTAAGGAGAATTTTACATAACAAAACTGAGTAAGAAGAATTTTACATAAAACTGTGAGTAAGGAGAATAAAAAAAACAAACTGTGAGTAAGGAGAATTTTACATAACAAAACTGAGTAAGGAGAATTTTACATAACAAAACTGAGTAAGAAGAATTTTACATAAAACTGTGAGTAAGGAGAATTTTACATAACAAAACTGAGTAAGGAGAATTTTACATAACAAAACTGAGTAAGAAGAATTTTACATAAAACTGAGTAAGGAGAATTTTACATAAAACTGAGTAAGAAGAATTTTACATAAAACTGTGAGTAAGGAGAATTTTACATAACAAAACTGAGTAAGAAGAATTTTACATAAAACTGTGAGTAAGGAGAATAAAAAAAACAAACTGTGAGTAAGGAGAATTTTACATAACAAAACTGAGTAAGGAGAATTTTACATAACAAAACTGAGTAAGAAGAATTTTACATAAAACTGTGAGTAAGGAGAATTTTACATAACAAAACTGAGTAAGGAGAATTTTACATAACAAAACTGAGTAAGAAGAATTTTACATAAAACTGAGTAAGGAGAATTTTACATAAAACTGAGTAAGAAGAATTTTACATAAAACTGTGAGTGAGGAGAATAAAAAAACAAACTGTGAGTAAGGAGAATTTTACATAAAACTGAGTAAGGAGAATTTTACATAACAAAACTGAGTAAGAAGAATTTTACATAAAACTGTGAGTAAGGAGAATTTTACATAACAAAACTGAGTAAGGAGAATTTTACATAACAAAACTGAGTAAGGAGAATTTCACATAACAAAACTGAGTAAGAAGAATTTTACATAACAAAACTGTGAGTAAGGAAAATTTTACATAACAAAACTGTGAGTAAAGAGAATTTTACATAAAACTGAGTAAGGAGAATTTTACATACCAAAACTGTGAGTAAGAAGAATTTGACATACCAAAACTGTGAGTAAGAAGAATTTGACATAACAAAACTAAGGAGAATTTTACATAACAAAACTGTGAGTAAGGAGAATTTTACATAAAACTGTGAGTAAGGAGAATTTTACATACCAAAACTGTGAGTAAGAAGAATTTTACATACCAAAACTGTGAGTAAGGAGAATTTTACATAACAAAACTGAGTAAGAAGAATTTTACATAAAACTGTGAGTAAGGAGAATTTTACATAACAAAACTGAGTAAGAAGAATTTTACATAAAACTGTGAGTAAGGAGAATTTTACATAAAACTGAGTAAGAAGAATTTTATATAAAACTGTGAGTAAGGAGAATTTTACATAACAAAACTGAGTAAGGAGAATTTTACATAACAAAACTGAGTAAGAAGAATTTTACATAAAACTGTGAGTAAGGAGAATTTTACATAACAAAACTGAGTAAGGAGAATTTTACATAACAAAACTGAGTAAGAAGAATTTTACATAAAACTGTGAGTAAGGAGAATTTTACATAACAAAACTGAGTAAGAAGAATTTTACATAAAACTGTGAGTAAGGAGAATAAAAAAAACAAACTGTGAGTAAGGAGAATTTTACATAACAAAACTGAGTAAGGAGAATTTTACATAACAAAACTGAGTAAGAAGAATTTTACATAAAACTGAGTAAGGAGAATTTTACATAACAAAACTGAGTAAGGAGAATTTTACATAAAACTGTGAGTAAGGAGAATTTTACATAAAACTGAGTATGAAGAATTTTACATAAAACTGTGAGTGAGGAGAATAAAAAACCAAACTGTGAGTAAGGAGAATTTTACATAACAAAACTGAGTAAGGAGAATTTTACATAACAAAACTGAGTAAGAAGAATTTTACATAAAACTGTGAGTAAGGAGAATTTTACATAACAAAACTGTGAGTAAAGAGAATTTTACATAAAACTGAGTAAGGAGAATTTTACATACCAAAACTGTGAGTAAGAAGAATTTTACATAACAAAACTAAGGAGAATTTTACATAACAAAACTGTGAGTAAGGAGAATTTTACATAAAACTGTGAGTAAGGAGAATTTTACATACCAAAACTGTGAGTAAGAAGAATTTTACATACCAAAACTGTGAGTAAGGAGAATTTTACATACCAAAACAGTGAGTAAGAAGAATTTTACATAACAAAACTGAGTAAGGAGAATTTTACATAACAAAACTGTGAGTAAGAAGAATTTTACATAACAAAACTGTGAGTAAGGATAATTTTACATAACAAAACTGTGAGTAAGGAGAATTTTACATAAAACTGTGAGTAAGGAGAATTTTACATACCAAAACAGTGAGTAAGAAGAATTTTACATAACAAAACTGAGTAAGAAGAATTTTACATACCAAAACAGTGAGTAAGAAGAATTTTACATAACAAAACTGAGTAAGGAGAATTTTACATACCAAAACAGTGAGTAAGAAGAATTTTACATAACAAAACTGAGTAAGGAGAATTTTACATAACAAAACAGTGAGTAAGAAGAATTTTACATAACAAAACTGAGTAAGGAGAATTTTACATAACAAAACTGTGAGTAAAGAGAATTTTACATAAAACTGAGTAAGGAGAATTTTACATACCAAAACTGTGAGTAAGAAGAATTTTACATAACAAAACTAAGGAGAATTTTACATAACAAAACTGTGAGTAAGGAGAATTTTACATAAAACTGTGAGTAAGGAGAATTTTACATACCAAAACTGTGAGTAAGAAGAATTTTACATAACAAAACTGAGTAAGGAGAATTTTACATAACAAAACAGTGAGTAAGAAGAATTTTACATAACAAAACTGAGTAAGGAGAATTTTACATAACAAAACAGTGAGTAAGAAGAATTTTACATAACAAAACTGAGTAAGGAGAATTTTACATAAAACTGTGAGTAAAGAGAATTTTACATAAAACTGAGTAAGAAGAATTGTTAAAGATTTTATATATATATGTTATCACTGTTAAACATTTGTACCTTTTGTCTTCTTTCTGATGAGAACGGTGTTGTGCTGTTTGCACTTAAACCCGAGAATGTACGTGTCATTCAACCTTGTTTTAGCATGCTGGGGTCAATCTGAACTGGGAATGAGGAGCTGGATGTACTTATTATTATTATTATACAACTTGTTTTCGTAGCCGCTAACGACTGGGAGTAAAAGAACTGAAGGTTGAATTTTGACTGATTGTGATGTGATGCTTAGTGTTCCAAGCAGATGCAGAACAGCTGATAACTGCAACAGATGAACGAGATGTGCTGACCTTCGACGATAAGAGTAAAAGAAAGAAACTGTTTTTGCTTACAGCTGCACTTATTGACGTGTGTGTTTATGTTACGGGAAGAAACTTGTCTTGCGTCATTCCCCCACCCTTAGGACAAGTTTTTGTTTATGTGATGAGGGATTCACTAATAAAAAGAGCGGAGCGCAGGCCAGACTTTAGTGTAGCCTTGGTGTACAGCCTGACTGCACTCCGCGCGTAAAATTTGACTTTCTGTCTCACTGGTGTTTCTTGACTCTGTTTGTCTTGTTAAAGGTTTTAAAAATGTTTGGAGGAGAAAATACCCAACAAGAATTTTACATAAAACTGTGAGTAAGGAGAATTTTACATAACAAAACTGAGTAAGAAGAATTTTACATAAAACTGTGAGTAAGGAGAATTTTACATAACAAAACTGAGTAAGGAGAATTTTACATAACAAAACTGAGTAAGAAGAATTTTACATAAAACTGTGAGTAAGGAGAATTTTACATAACAAAACTGAGTAAGGAGAATTTTACATAACAAAACAGTGAGTAAGAAGAATTTTACATAACAAAACTGAGTAAGGAGAATTTTACATAACAAAACTGTGAGTAAAGAGAATTTTACATAAAACTGAGTAAGGAGAATTTTACATAACAAAAC
This sequence comes from Thalassophryne amazonica, assembly GCF_902500255.1. Taxonomy (NCBI): domain Eukaryota; kingdom Metazoa; phylum Chordata; class Actinopteri; order Batrachoidiformes; family Batrachoididae; genus Thalassophryne; species Thalassophryne amazonica. Next base: position 4,001,179 of record NC_047116.1, on the reverse strand, counting down.
TGAGTAAGGAGAATTTTACATAACAAAACTGTGAGTAAAGAGAATTTTACATAAAACTGAGTAAGAAGAATTGTTAAAGATTTTATATATATATGTTATCACTGTTAAACATTTGTACCTTTTGTCTTCTTTCTGATGAGAACGGTGTTGTGCTGTTTGCACTTAAACCCGAGAATGTACGTGTCATTCAACCTTGTTTTAGCATGCTGGGGTCAATCTGAACTGGGAATGAGGAGCTGGATGTACTTATTATTATTATTATACAACTTGTTTTTGTAGCCGCTAACGACTGGGAGTAAAAGAACTGAAGGTTGAATTTTGACTGATTGTGATGTGATGCTTAGTGTTCCAGGCAGATGCAGAACAGCTGATAACTGCAACAGATGAACGAGATGTGCTGACCTTCGACGATAAGAGTAAAAGAAAGAAACTGTTTTTGCTTACAGCTGCACTTATTGACGTGTGTGTTTATGTTACGGGAAGAAACTTGTCTTGCGTCATTCCCCCACCCTTAGGACAAGTTTTTGTTTATGTGATGAGGGATTCACTAATAAAAAGAGCGGAGCGCAGGCCAGACTTTAGTGTAGCCTTGGTGTACAGCCTGACTGCACTCCGCGCGTAAAATTTGACTTTCTGTCTCACTGGTGTTTCTTGACTCTGTTTGTCTTGTTAAAGGTTTTAAAAATGTTTGGAGGAGAAAATACCCAACATTGACTGGGGGCTCAGTCCGGGATCTCAACAATACCGGAGGTGTCCAGCGGAGGTCGTCAAGTCCAGACGTAAATCCTTGGCCAAGGTCCGATCGATTGATCGTGTCTGCAATTGTCGACCACCGTTGGCATCGTCTGGTTGACGAGATTTTCCCGAAGAAGACAGGAAGTCGAGTCAGTGAGTAAAATTTCTTTGTAAACAGTACTGAGTGAGTGGTGATCAGATCACATAGTTAAATTCCGCAAGCGATGATACAGAATCGTCTGTTAATGCAAAGCAGTTAAACTCTGTAAGGAGGGTGCGGACTCCTCTGTTTATATACGCGTACCGGTAGGGGATAAAAGTGATCACATAAAATGTTAAACTCCGTAAGCGATGGCGTGGAATCGTCTGTTAATGCAAAGCAGTTAAAATCCGCGAGGAGGGCGGACTCCTCTACGGTTGCGAGGGACGCAAGTAGTTAAATTCCGGAAGGAGGATACGGACTCCTCTGTTTTAATACGTAAAGGAAATCCCGGGTAGAAATACGTGCACTGTAAAAAAGCAGTTAAATCTGGCAGGGACGGCGGAGTCCCCTAATGCAGGACATTAGTTAAATTTCACGGGAGGGCGAGCTCCCCTGGCATAAGAATACGCGTACGATTATTAAAAGTGTTTCTATGTGTAAATAGTGTTTTGTGTAAGTGTAAATAACTGTGTGAAAGTGTAATACTTTGGACAACGTTAGTGACAACCGTGCGTGTGGAAGCAGAGGCAAGTGATTCCGCTTCCTACGGGGAGGTGAAAGGAATCAACCACACAACGGCAAATTAATTGTCACGTCCAAAGAAAGTGTGAAAACTTCAGATTTAGAACACCCTAGGTGTGCCCCCGTCTGAAGTCCAAATTATAACAAGGGATAATAAAAATGGGGGGTAAGACGTCTATAAATAAGGGAAATTTATCAACTAACGACTGGAAATTTATGGAAGCAAAAAATCCAAAAACAACAAAAAATTGGAGACATGGATAAATAAACATGACTTTGACGGACGACTGAACCTGATCAGTATACAGAAGCTAAAGAAGGAGTTAGAACAGGAACATAAAGGTGATGAGAAAAAGATGCAGAAAGTAGGGGCAGATTTAGTGGCATTTTGGGAGGAGGAAGCAGAGAACAGACAGAAGGGAGCAGAGAAGCGACGATTAGAGAAAGCAAGGAAAAGAAAGCTGTAGGTAAGGCAGAAGAAGATGTGATAATTCAGCACAGAGAACCAGAACAGCCTCAACAATCACCGCCGGCTGGATCGTCGGTGACAACAACACCCTTATCTCCTCTACCAGAGGATGACGATGTACCGCCACCACAGTATGATTTGGCAGTAAAACCTAAGGTAAAAAGTGAAAAACCAGAAAAACCAGAAAAACCACAAACACGCAGTCAAGCGAAAGTGCCTACAGCCCCTCCCATGGTGGAACACAGTGACCAGGGAGGTGCCTATCCTATGATAGAAGTACCAAATCCTCGTGCAGGAACAGTAGGACAGCGATCAACCATGCTCGTATATCGAACATGGAATGCTGATGATATCAAAGCAGCAGTCGACATGATACCATCGCCACATGTCGACATTGAGGGATTTATGCAGGATATAGAAAACATTAGAACATCTTACCACCTTAATGGACCTGAAGTCCAACAGGTGTGGATGAAAGCATGTGGCCCTAAATGGAGTCAGATACGCGGGGACTGGAATCCTGCAGACCAACAAGGCGTACCACGGACACATGATGATCCAGTCTTGAAAACAAGAGTGGAAGCTATGATTACACGTGCAAAAGGTGTGTTAGGACCAAAGATAAATTATACTGAAATTACCAGGACAGCTCAGAAAGAAGGAGAGCCATGGACAGAGTTTAGATGCAGATTTGAGAGTGTATTTAGAGTCCATAGTGGCATATTGCCAGGAACACCTGTGTATGAAAACAAATTGAAAAATGTTTCACCTGTGAAGCTGACAATGACCGATTTGATTCATGATGGCAACTCAACAGCTGTCATAACAGTAACAGGTGCCACTGAAGATGTTTTAAAATTGAGATTCACAGGTATGCCATTACATGTGTCACTTTGTAAACCATATTTGACAGAATGGCAAGAATTGGGACTGACAGTCATAACAGCTTTGTCAGCCACTGATTGGAGCAGAGTTGGACCACGAACGGAGTTCAGTCCATCAACTAAATTGTATAAAGTGCCAGTTAATGTCTCATTGGTGCTGACAGCTGGAACACATATTGATGTGTCCACTTCACAATCCTGAGTGTTTCAGTTGAGTCCTGAAGAGGATGATCTTCTCTCTTCTGTACCATCAGGATTGTGGACAACAGGTCCTTCAGACGTAGGACTGATAAAAAATGCACAACCTGTAGTTATAAGACCAAAAACAGAATACAGACCATGTGTAAGACAGTATCCATTGAAACCTGATGCAATTGAAGGAATCAGGCCGGTAATAGAGGATTTATTAACAGCAGGAGTAATAGTGCCATGTCCAGATTCACCATGTAACACACCCATATTTCCTGTAAAAAAGGCTCCGCCCTCAGTGGGATGGAGATAGATTCAAGATCTGCAGGCAGTAAATGCTGCTGTGATTAAAAGAGCTCCATGTGTACCAGATCCACACACCTTGTTAAACTCATTGAGATTAAATTCTAGTTGTTTTTCTGTAATAGATATCAGTAATGCATTTTTCTCTGTGCCAGTACACCCAGATAGTCAATTCTGGTTTGCTTTTACCTTTAAAGGACAACGATATACATTTACCAGATTACCGCAGGGTTACGCAGAGAGTCCAACTATTTATTCTCAAGTCATGTCAGCATGTTTAGCTAATTTCGTTCCACCGGCAGATAGCCAACTATTAGTGTATGTTGATGACATTCTGATTGCCTCTGACACACGAGAAAACTGCATAACTGACACAGTAGCATTATTATGTTTCTTATTTGATAATGGCCACAAAGTGAGTAAAAACAAAGTTCAGTTGTGTAGGGGTAAAGTCAAATATTTAGGACATGAATTATCAGCCACAGGGCGCACGATCCTGTCTGACAGGAAGGAAGCGATTTTACACGCTCCAAAACCACAAACCAAAAAGCAGATGATGTCATTTCTTGGACTGACTAATTACTGCAGGGCATGGATTCCCTGCTATGCAGAATTGACTAGTCCACTTTCTGATTTGATGTACAAGGATGATATTTCAATGTCAACCGTGTTGGAATGGAACAAAGATGCTGAGGAAGCCTTTGTAAAAGTAAAGCAAACATTAGTGTCATCCACAGTTTTGGACAAGAATTTTACATAAAACTGTGAGTAAGGAGAATTTTACATAACAAAACTGAGTAAGAAGAATTTTACATAAAACTGTGAGTAAGGAGAATAAAAAAAACAAACTGTGAGTAAGGAGAATTTTACATAACAAAACTGAGTAAGGAGAATTTTACATAACAAAACTGAGTAAGAAGAATTTTACATAAAACTGTGAGTAAGGAGAATTTTACATAACAAAACTGAGTAAGGAGAATTTTACATAACAAAACTGAGTAAGAAGAATTTTACATAAAACTGTGAGTAAGGAGAATTTTACATAAAACTGAGTAAGAAGAATTTTACATAAAACTGTGAGTGAGGAGAATAAAAAACCAAACTGTGAGTAAGGAGAATTTTACATAATAAAACTGAGTAAGGAGAATTTTACATAACAAAACTGAGTAAGAAGAATTTTACATAAAACTGTGAGTAAGGAGAATTTTACATAACAAAACTGAGTAAGGAGAATTTTACATAACAAAACTGTGAGTAAGGAGAATTTCACATAACAAAACTGTGAGTAAGAAGAATTTTACATAACAAAACTAAGGAGAATTTTACATAACAAAACTGTGAGTAAGGAGAATTTTACATAAAACTGTGAGTAAGGAGAATTTTACATACCAAAACTGTGAGTAAGAAGAATTTTACATACCAAAACTGTGAGTAAGGAGAATTTTACATACCAAAACAGTGAGTAAGAAGAATTTTACATAACAAAACTGAGTAAGGAGAATTTTACATAACAAAACTGAGTAAGGAGAATTTTACATAACAAAACTGTGAGTAAAGAGAATTTTACATAAAACTGAGTAAGGAGAATTTTACATACCAAAACTGTGAGTAAGAAGAATTTTACATAACAAAACTAAGGAGAATTTTACATAACAAAACTGTGAGTAAGGAGAATTTTACATAAAACTGTGAGTAAGGAGAATTTTACATACCAAAACAGTGAGTAAGAAGAATTTTACATAACAAAACTGAGTAAGGAGAATTTTACATAACAAAACAGTGAGTAAGAAGAATTTTACATAACAAAACTGAGTAAGGAGAATTTTACATAACAAAACTGTGAGTAAAGAGAATTTTACATAAAACTGAGTAAGGAGAATTTTACATACCAAAACTGTGAGTAAGGAGAATTTTACATAACAAAACTGTGAGTAAGGAGAATTTTACATAAAACTGTGAGTAAGGAGAATTTGACATACCAAAACAGTGAGTAAGAAGAATTTTACATAACAAAACTGAGTAAGGAGAATTTTACATAACAAAACTGTGAGTAAGAAGAATTTTACATAACAAAACTGAGTAAGGAGAATTTTACATACCAAAACTGTGAGTAAGAAGAATTTTACATAACAAAACTAAGGAGAATTTTACATAACAAAACTGTGAGTAAGGAGAATTTTACATAAAACTGAGTAAGGAGAATTTTACATACCAAAACTGTGAGTAAGAAGAATTTTACATAACAAAACTGAGTAAGGAGAATTTTACATACCAAAACTGTGAGTAAGAAGAATTTTACATAACAAAACTAAGGAGAATTTTACATAACAAAACTGTGAGTAAGGAGAATTTTACATAAAACTGTGAGTAAGGAGAATTTTACATACCAAAACAGTGAGTAAGAAGAATTTTACATAACAAAACTGAGTAAGGAGAATTTTACATAACAAAACAGTGAGTAAGAAGAATTTTACATAACAAAACTGAGTAAGGAGAATTTTACATAACAAAACTGTGAGTAAAGAGAATTTTACATAAAACTGAGTAAGGAGAATTTTACATACCAAAACTGTGAGTAAGGAGAATTTTACATAACAAAACTGTGAGTAAGGAGAATTTTACATAAAACTGTGAGTAAGGAGAATTTGACATACCAAAACAGTGAGTAAGAAGAATTTTACATAACAAAACTGAGTAAGGAGAATTTTACATAACAAAACTGTGAGTAAGAAGAATTTTACATAACAAAACTGAGTAAGGAGAATTTTACATACCAAAACTGTGAGTAAGAAGAATTTTACATAACAAAACTAAGGAGAATTTTACATAACAAAACTGTGAGTAAGGAGAATTTTACATAAAACTGAGTAAGGAGAATTTTACATACCAAAACTGTGAGTAAGAAGAATTTTACATAACAAAACTGAGTAAGGAGAATTTTACATACCAAAACTGTGAGTAAGAAGAATTTTACATAACAAAACTAAGGAGAATTTTACATAACAAAACTGTGAGTAAGGAGAATTTTACATAAAACTGTGAGTAAGGAGAATTTTACATACCAAAACAGTGAGTAAGAAGAATTTTACATAACAAAACTGAGTAAGGAGAATTTTACATAACAAAACAGTGAGTAAGAAGAATTTTACATAACAAAACTGAGTAAGGAGAATTTTACATAACAAAACTGAGTAAGGAGAATTTTACATAACAAAACTGTGAGTAAGGAGAATTTTACATAAAACAGTGAGTAAGAAGAATTTTACATAACAAAACTGAGTAAGGAGAATTTTACATAACAAAACAGTGAGTAAGAAGAATTTTACATAACAAAACTGAGTAAGGAGAATTTTACATAACAAAACTGAGTAAGGAGAATTTTACATAACAAAACTGAGTAAGGAGAATTTTACATAACAAAACTGAGTAAGGAGAATTTTACATAAAACTGTGAGTAAGGAGATTTCTAAGGTGCTGGTGTTGGCAACTCACTGTGGATTTAATTATTCATGTCTTCAAATCTTGTAGCGTGATGCTAAGGTGCTGATGTTAGCATGAAGAGTGGCTAGCGTGATGCTATCAGGTGTCACATAAGGTGATGCTAACATGGTAACTTCTGAACACCTCCATAGTGAGTAACAGGATTTATAATGTGCTTTCAAACATACACTCAACAAAAATATAAACGCAACACTTTTGGTTTTGCTCCCATTTTGTATGAGATTAACTTTTTCCACATACACAATATCACCATTTCTCTCAAATACTGTGCACAAACCAGTCTAAATCTGTGATAGTGAGCACTTCTCCTTTGCTGAGATAATCCATCCCACCTCACAGGTGTGCCATATCAAGATGCTGATTAGACACCATGATTAGTGCACAGGTGTGCCTTAGACTGCCCACAATAAAAGGCCACTCTGAAAGGTGCAGTTTTATCACACAGCACAATGCCACAGATGTCGCAAGATTTGAGGGAGCGTGCATTTGGCATGCTGACAGCAGGAATGTCAACCAGAGCTGTTGCTCGTGTATTGAATGTTCATTTCTCTACCATAAGCCGTCTCCAAAGGCGTTTCAGAGAATTTGGCAGTACATCCAACCAGCCTCACAACCGCAGACCACGTGTAACCACACCAGCCCAGGACCTCCACATCCAGCATGTTCACCTCCAAGATCATCTGAGACCAGCCACTCAGACAGATGCTGAAACAATCGGTTTGCATAACCAAAGAATTTCTGCACAAACTGTCAGAAACCGTCTCAGGGAAGCTCATCTGCATGCTCGTCGTCCTCATCGGGGTCTCGACCTGACTCCAGTTCGTCGTCGTAACCGATTTGAGTGGGCAAATGCTCACATTCGCTGCTGTTTGGCACGTTGGAGAGGTGTTCTCTTCACAGATGATGCGAAGGAGATGTGTTGCACTGCATGAGGCATATGGTGGTCACACCAGATACTGACTGGTATCCCCCCCAATAAAACAAAACTGCACCTTTCAGAGTGGCCTTTTATTGTGGGCAGTCTAAGGCACACCTGTGCACTAATCATGGTGTCTAATCAGCATCTTGATATGGCACACCTGTGAGGTGGGATGGATTATCTCAGCAAAGGAGAAGTGCTCACTATCACAGATTTAGACTGGTTTGTGAACAATATTTGAGGGAAATGGTGATATTGTGTATGTGGAAAAAGTTTTAGATCGTTGAGTTAATCTCATACAAAATGGGAGCAAAACCAAAAGTGTTGCGTTTATATTTTTGTTGAGTATACTTTGAGTTCATATGTACTATGTACTATGTACTAGTTCACTAACTGTGTACATATCATCAAACAATAATTTAAAACTGAATAATTGTTGCAGAACCTACCATCTGTTTGTGGCTTTTTATGACAATGGATGTCATAGCGTTGACCGGTGAATGTGGTATCAGGTTCGAGGGTCTGACAGATGATTGACAGGTGACTAATGAACCTGGTTCTAGGGTCGAGGGTTTGACAGATGATTGACAGCTGACCAATGAACCTGGTAACAGGTTCGAGGGTCTGAGGGATGATTGACAGCTGACTGGTGAACCTGTTTCCAGGTTTGAGGATCTGATGGATGATCGACAGCTGAGCGGTGAACCTTGTTCCAGTGTCAAAGGTCTGACAGCTGACTGGTGAACCTGGTTCCAGGTTCGAGGGTCTTAGGGATGATCGACAGTTGACCAGTGAACCTGGTTCCAGATGTTGGTTGTCACTGTATAGTTGCGTGGATCTGGATCAGTGTGTGTAAACACTGGCTTTGTTAGTGTTTTGTAGGGGCGGGGCTGCTGTGACGGACAGGCACAGCCTCGCCCCCCTGTTGGTCAGCAGTTATTTCATGACTCAGGGATTCTTTGACTTTAATCCAGGAACCTTCCTGCCCTTTGAACCTATCCAGGCCGCACTGATCCAATCCGCCTCCGTCTCAGGATTCCGGATCGATCCCCAAGAAACCAGGATCAGCAGTGCTGACAGGGCGAGTGACGGGAGGCTGCCATGTCCCATGATGCCCCCTGAGCAGCGTCTGGGCCAATGGGGAGCCTGGGTGCAGCGGCAATGCGGGTTCTCCCCCCCGCTATATAACCCCGCGGCCCCGTCTGGGCCCTCCTGAGCAGTTGGAGCACTCCCAGCCTCGCCTCGGGTGTAGGGATTGCGAGGAGGGAAAGCAAAGCTACACGGCCTCCAACTGTGTAGTTTTGTTTTTGGGGATATTTCGAGGCTCAGCCGTTCTCACCGTGGATTTTCCTGGAAACTGCTTTCTGGATAAGGAGCTGGTTGTTGGTTTCAGTCACCTGGGCTCAGTCCCATCACATCACGGCACCTTCGTGGATACAAGTGAGTAGTTCCTGCCTGGTTCCTGGGCCTGCTGTGTGGCTCTGTGTCAAAAGCGTGAACTTTTGGTGTTTTTGCAGTTTTGGTGGTGGGGTTTTTGTTTTTTTTTTTTGCGGGTGAGGCATCTGCAGAGCGTGCAGCCAGTTCACAAACGCCAAGAATAGCTCGTGACAGCATGTGAGCGCTGCTCAGCTGGGGCCCGATGGCTTTTTAAGGGAATCAGCAGCGCACGGATCACTTGCACCTCCAGCTATGTGCCACATGGTGGCTGTCAATCAAAGTGGTGGGGGCGGGGCGGGTATTTTTGGCTGCTGCCTTATCTGTCGCTCAGATTCCAGTCTGTAAATATCACAGAATCCACTTTATCAGTTTTTCTGTGATTAAAATCAGAAAAAGTCGACTCCTTCAGCTGATTGAACGACAAACAGCTTCTGGAGCTCAAAATTTTAAACTTGCACTGAACTGCAGAACACGAGGCCACCTAATTTAACATCAAAAGCTCTTTTTAATGAGGTCAAAGGTCACTGACACAATCACTGACGTACCGTAAAACATTTAACGTTCATGTGTAGATAAATTATTATTCATTTTATTGAGAAGTTCTCGTTTAATATTTCAGATGTTCGAGACTTTCTGAACTGAACTGATGTTTTTCTGTTCCAACTGTTAATGGAAAAGTAGATGAAACCATTCATCAACCGCCAGGAAAATAGTTGATTATTTTAATTATCTGGAATAAATTAGCCAAAAAATATTTAGTCACCATGTCTTTGGAGTTTTTTCTTTTTCCTGAAGTTATATGGAGTAAATGATTAACTGTAGAATAATCAATAATGACAGAGACTTCAAACAGAACCATGATTTTATTTTTTATTTTGCTTTTCTTTGATAATAATTATATTTATTTATAATTGATGAATAATTATATTCAAACCCAAACACGTGACTGATGCGAACTGAACTTGGCCTCAGTTGCCAGGTTTGGTGGTTATAAGTAGCTCTCCCCCATCAGACAATATAAATAATAATATGAGTCACACATTGAGTTTATCTCCAACACTTTCAAAAATAATGACCAACAAACAATCACACAATATACTCAGGTTTCTGTATAAGAAAGTTAACTATTATTGAAGCTGCATTTTATTTGGACTTTTATGACTTTAATAAAATTAAAAATGGGCTAGGGTCTTGTGGTTGTAGTAAAACACTGTTACGTTGCCCAAATGATACAAAGGCTGCTTGAATTGACTTAATTTCATGAAATGCAGAAACTGTGAAGCAGCCCTCCAGATTAATTCACAAAACCAGATTTATTAATATTACAGAGTTATTCAGAGTTATTAAGAGTTATTCAGCAATATTTGGTTTTCTATGCTGTTTAGAATAATGGAAAAATGAAAAGCGTTATGATCATATTTGTAAATAATAATAAATATATAAATACTCCAAATAATAATGAAAAAAATTCAGAAGACTTGATTTTTTATTTGTGTGTGTGTGTGTGTGTGTGTGTGTGTGTGTGTGTGTGTGTGTGTGTGTGTGTGTGTGTGTGTGTGTGAGAGAGAGAGAGAGAGAGAGAGAGAGAGAGAGAGAGAGAGAGAGAGAGAGAGAGATCTATTTTACATAACTACTGAAAATGTTTTGAGACAACTAGTTAATTTTAGTTCAGTTAAATCACTGAATTTTAAGCTCAACTTATTACACAGCCTAAGTTTTCTAATGCTCAAGAAATTTTATTTTAGTTGTAAAAAGTGAGAAGAAAATTAACCCAAAGTAAAACCACAGAAGATAAAAAATGTATTCTTTTTTTTCTGCTTAAAAAAAAAAAATCTAATTTATTTTCTGTGTGTTGATTTTAACACTTGTCATGCTGAATGTAAAATTATGACACAAACACAAAAAAGATTTTAAAGAGTGATTTTAATAAATACATAAAAGAAATGACAAAATCCAAGAAAACTGAAAATCAAAGATTTTTTAAAGAGGTGAAAATAGAAAACATTTTAAAGACAAATTAGTATCATCGTTTTAAATTTGACTTTTCTGATATTGATGAAATGAATGAATGAAGTCGGCCATATTGCTGACAATGATGAATGATATCATCAGTTTGAGACATAAAATAACTTCTTGAACAACTGTAAAAAAAAAATAATTAAAAGATAAACCGCTGCATTAAAACTATTTTTGGAACATTTTTGTTTCACTGAAATAAAAAAAAAAAAGCATTTAAATTCCTACATTTCCTTTAATGGAGTGAAACGATGGTTGGACGTGTTAATCCAGAACAAAATCTGACTTTATAAACGGCCATTAAATCTTTCTTAAAGTTCTCTGTGAAGTTTATTTTTTATTCCAGAATTCCTGTCATCTGATGATTTTCTTATTTTAGCTTTTATTGCACAATTTTAATTTTTTTTTTAGTTATTATTCTTATTATTGTGATGATGATGATGATGATGATGATGTTTTTGGCAGTTGCCATGTTGGATTCTAGGCAGCAGAAATAGATGAGGTAGTTATTTTTCTTGTTGGTTTGTCAAGAGAACAAATAACCTGCTGAAAATACACACACACACACACACACACACACACTTGAATATTCAGTCATGAAAATAACTGGTATTTGTGGTTCTGTGTGTTTCTCAGTTGTTTGAGCTCAAATGAGGTTGTTTTTTGTTTGTTTGTTTGTTTTTAAGAACTCTGCCGTTTATTTCACTTAATAATTTAATTTTCAGCTCTTGACAAGTTGAGTGAGGAATCAGAGTGTCTGAATCTGTGATGGTCCTGGATCCAGACTAAGAGCCAGGCTTTCAGTGACGTCTTGCACTTGTCCATCTGAAGTGTCTCAGTATTTGGACAAAGTGTTAAACTTGTAGAGACATTCAGTGATATCAGCAGGGACGTTCATGTCTCTGGGTCTTCTGTCTTTGAGATCCAGAGACACACGGAAAGATCTTATGGAGACATGAGATCAGAGGTTTTTGGTGATGCTGATGTCTTTGCAGGAGAACAAAGGTCCAAGTCTTTAGGGTCCTGGTGCTTCCTGTCTTATTACCTGTTTGTCAGACTTGTACTCTAACCAGTGTCCTAAGGTGAAGACTGGATGTCTTTGGTCCCAGGTCTCTGTGGAGGATCTTTGAGCCCTGCTGGAATGACTTTGTGTCCAATGAACGGTTACTTAGTGAGACTTAGATGAGGAGGATCACTGACACTGTGAGGGAACATCAGACACCACATTTAGTCCATGTGGGGAGTTTCTCTGGACATGATCCAGGACACAGGTGTCTCAGGGTTGAAGACACCAGAGACTGGAGAAGGTCAAGGACACACACACATTTCACCTGACTGCAGCAGATTCTCACTTTGGAGACCTGGGGATGGATTGTTTGTCTGCATGGGTGGTTGTCATCTAGGACCAAGGTGGTTCTGTGGGGTCCTGGATGCAGTGGACCTGAACAATATCATGTTACACATGGAAGTAGTGAATAAAATAATAATAATTGTGATTTACCTGTGGAGTAGTGACAGTGTCAAGTTCCAACCCTGTTAAACTGAACAGGTAGCAAGGGCCAGGTACCAGGGGCCAGGTACCAGGGGTCAGGTACCAGGGGTCAGGTACCAGGGGTCAACATCAACTCATTATCGTTAACGAAAATCTCCACCTTCCTGTCAGTGCTGCCTGACATGTTAGTATGATGATGATGATGATGATGATGATGTTGTTGGGTTTATAAAGTGTTAAAAAGTGATAAATATATTTTCAGAGCAGCAGAAAATCAGTTTAATCTCAAAGGGAGTAAAAAGTCATTTAAGATAAGATGATCCTTTATTGGTTATTATTGATAAGTAAGGGTCTTACTGTTTGTCTTCACTTTGCTTAAATTATATATAATGAAAAAGTTGGGACAATATGGAAAATGCTAATGTTAAAAACATGTAGTGCAAACAACAGTGCATGTATCAATGATACACTGATAACACAATAAAGCTTATTTCGACAGTGCTCCTTGTGAAATTATCATGTGACACACACACACACACACACACACACATATATATATATATATATACACACACACATACATACATACAGTGGAGAAAGTAAGTATTTGATTCACTGTTGATTTTGCAGGTTTTCCCACCTACAAAGAATGTAGAGGTCTGTAATTTTTATCGTAGGTACACTTCAACTGTGAGAGACAGAATCTAAAAACAAAATCAACAAAATCACATTGTATAATTTTTAAATAATTAATTTGCATTTTATTGCATGAAATAAGTATTTGATCCACTAGAAAAACGGACCTTAACATTTGGTACTGAAACTTTTGTTTGCAGTTCCAGAGGTCAGATGTTTCCTGTAGTTCTTGACCAAGTTTGCACACTGCAGCAGGGATTTTGGTCCATTCCTCCACACAGATCTTCTCTAGATCTTTCAGGTTTGGAGTTTCAGCTCCCTCCAAAGATTTTCTATTGAGTTCAGGTCTGGAGACTGGCCAGGCCACTCCAGGACCTTGAAATGCTTCTTATGGAGCCCCTCCTTAGTTGCCCTGGCTGTGTGTTTGGGGTCATTGTCATGCTGAAGACCCAGCCACGACCCATCTTCAATGTTCTTACGGAGGGAAGGAGGTTATTTGCCAAAATCTTACCATACATGACCCCATCCATCCTCCCTTCAATACGGTGCAGTCGTCCTGTCCCCTTTGCAGAAGAGCACCCCCAGAGTATGATGTTTCCACCCCCATGCTTCACAGTTGGGATGGTGTTCTTGGGGTTGTTCTCATCCTCTAAACATGGTAAGTGGAGTTGATTCCAAAAAGCTCTATTTTGGTCTCATCTGACCACATGACCTTCTCCCATGCCTCCTCTGGATCATCCAGATGGTCACTGGTGAACTTCAAACGGGCCTGGACATGTGCTGACTTGAACAGGCGGATCTTGCTGCCCTGCAGGATTTTAAACCATGACAGCATCATGTGTTACTAATGTAATCTTTGTGACTGTGGTCCCAGCTCTCTTCAGGTCATTGACCAGGTCCTCCTGTGTAGTTCTGAGCTTTCTCAGAATCATCCTTACCCCACAAAGTGAGATCTTGCATGGAATCCCAGACTGAGGGAGATTGACAGTCATCTTGTGTTTCTTCCACTTTCTAATAAATAATCATAACAGTTGTTGTCTTCTACCAAGCTGCTTGCCTGTTGTCCTGTAGTCCATCCCAGCCTTGTGTAGGTCTACAGTTTTGTCCCTGGTGTCCTTAGACAGCTCTTTGGTCTTGGCTATGGTGGACAGGTTGGAGTGTGATTGAGTGTGTGAACAGGTGTCTTTTATACAGGTAACAACTTCAAACAGGTGCAATTAATACAGGTAAAGAGTGCAGAATAAGAGGGCTTCTTAAAGAAAAATTAACAGGTCTGTGTGAGACAGAATTCTTGCTGGTTGGTAGGTGATCAAATACTTATTTCATGCAATAAAATGCAAATTCATTATTTTAAAATCATACAATGTGATTTTGTTGATTTTGTTTTTAGATTCTATCTGTCACAGTGAAGTGAACCTACGATAAAAATTACAGACCTCAACATTCGTTGTAGGTGGGAAAACCTGCAAAATCGACAGTGGATCAGATACTTATTTTCCCCACTGTATACATATACTCGTATATAGTTTGCACTGTGATACCAATTAAACAACTGCAAATTTTAAAGAAGACAATGCTCATACGGCCAAGGATATTTTAGCATTGCATTATATTTGCATTTACTTTATGTTTTACTTCACTGAAGACACCATGAAGCCAAAAACATTCAGACGTGCAACCCATTCTGAAAAAGCTTGGGACACTAAGTAATTTTCCACTTTGTAATGTTGAGTTCCTCCGTTTTGGGGTTGAGGATGCCAAGAGATGAAACATTTCAGTTTTATTTTGTCCGATTCTTTCCTGTCCAGCGCTCTGAGGCCATCTATGTCGCATTGTTGTTTCAACATTGTCCATATATTCTCTGTTGTGGGCAGATCAGGACTACAGGCAGGTCCGTCCAGTACCTGCCCCCTCTGCTTCTGCACTCACGTTTTTGTAATATGTGCAGAATGTGGTTGTTCTTTGTCTTTTTAAAACCGCATGGACGTCCCTGGACAAGATGTCATCTTGAAGGCAACAAATGTTGCTCTAAAGTCTCAGTGTACTTTTCTGCATTAATGCTGCATCACAGGGTGTAAATGACCTTTGACAAGGTCACTGACATGACCCCAGAGCAGGACAGACCCTGGTGTTTGGACTTACTCCATATTGTAGTTTTTGAGTTTGTGCATCAAACACGAGGAGCATATCTCAGACATCATCATCAGCTGTCCTCGGTCTGTTCTGAGGACAAACTGTGAGACATTTTTATGTATCTGCTTTGATAAAATTTATTATGTTTGAATAATGTATTTCGTTTTAAGATCTAATATAGGATCACAAAACCCAAACAGCAGGGATTCTGGGTAATGCTACATCAGGCTGCACAGTTCAGGTTCACAATCCACCAGCGAACTAGGACACTGTACAAAAAAGTAATTTTTCTCCTTCAAATGCAGATAAAATGTCAGATTCCTGCAAAAATTCTTCCAGCTTTTGATTACAGCAGTGAAATTTAACACGTCACGTTTTTCATGTCTTAAACTTGAAAAGACACTGTTTGAGCTTAGAAACTAAAACCTCACCTCAGCTGCTTCTCAGTAAACAAATCAAACTGACAGCAGCGCCCCCTGTTTGCCAAAAAGCATCCAACATGAAATAAACTTTACTTAAAGGTGTAGTGCCTCTGTTTTTTTTTTGTTTTTTTGTTTTGTTTTGTTTTTTAAGATTTAAGGCATAAAATTAATTTTCTTTGACACCACTATAATTTTATTCTTTAGCATTTAGATAAGAGATTCATAATATGATGTTGCCAATATTATCAAAATTCATACTGTCTGGAAACAATTTATAATTTCAACCCCTGTGGGGGAGAAATTATAAATTGTGCTGTTGCTATGACCAACATTTGCTACAGTACAAGAAATGTTATGGATGTTAATGTAAGACGGGTCACAGGTAATCTCAAAACCTCACACATGTACATGCACTTCCTCCTGTAGTCTGCATGACGGCAATGAAGTAAAAGACAATATTCACAAT
This sequence comes from Thalassophryne amazonica, assembly GCF_902500255.1. Lineage (NCBI taxonomy): Eukaryota > Metazoa > Chordata > Actinopteri > Batrachoidiformes > Batrachoididae > Thalassophryne > Thalassophryne amazonica. The sequence continues at coordinate 3,984,853 of NC_047116.1, read as the reverse complement.
GGAATTTCCCCCCAGATAAACATGTCCTTATCATTAAAATGAGCTGTAATTTTGCAACATGTTAAAGAAAAACCTCCATTATAATCCTTGGATTTCAGTAGAAACTACATTTTCCCAGTTTAGTGAAATTTGAAAGGCCGTACAACTTAAGGTTTTTAATTGTAGCATTACATCAGTGAGGTTTATGTGTTTAGTTATTTTATCATATTTTTTTCTTTATTTGGAATTTTTAAGTGTGGCCTGACTGTGTTTCTGTGTCTTTGTATGTCTGTGTCTCTGTTCTCAGGGTGCCGACCATCATGTCCACTCAGGCGCCAACATTCACGCAGCCGCTGCAGAGCGTCGTGGCACTGGAGGGTAGTGCCGCCACGTTCGAGGCTCAGATTAGTGGTAAGAACATACATATATATATATATATATATATAGCAAGAGAGAGAGAGACAGAGAGAGTATAAATTCAAAATATTTTCAGTAAAATAAAAGCAATATTGTTGGACCAAAGTCATAATATTTGAAGAAAATTTTTTTTTTTTTTTTTTTTTTCAGTGTACAAAACTATTGACATGGAAATATTTAACATTTAAAATTTTGTATTTAAAAAAATTGCAGCTATTTATAATTATTATTATTATTTTTTATATATATAATTTTCTCCAGAGATACATAAGTTAATGAATTCATGTTACAAGTGATGGTTTTAGATCTGATACAGTACCTGGTGCAGGTTGATGAATAAAAACCTGACTGTGCCGCCGTGGCTCTCTGATGTTTCTGAAAGGTTTTGGTTCTGTGTCCAGGTACTCCAGTTCCTGAGGTGAGCTGGTTCCGTGATGGCCAGGTTCTTTCTGCCGCCGCTCTGCCCGGTGTCCAGATCTCGTTCAGTGACGGCCGCGCTGTTCTGAGGATCCCCTCTGTGACCGCCGCGCACAGCGGCCGCTTCTCTGTCAGAGCCACAAACGGCAACGGACAGGCCACCAGCACCGCTGAGCTCCTAGTCACCGGTGAGACCCTCCACAAGCCGGGCATTGGACCTGAAAAAAGACCACGTTCAGCAGAAAAACTCTAAAAACCACAATTCATTTTTTTCAATAAGAATCCAACAAATCAAAGTTTTCACATATTTATTTATTGATTAATAGTATTCACACTTTTATTTTTTATTACAGATAATTAAATTTAGAAGATATTCAGTTAAAGGTATATTGCTTTAAAAGTATAACGTTTTTCTAATACAAAAAAGTAGTGGGCTATTTATAAAATCCATGAATTTGTCTTTTGTTGATTTATTCAATTTGAAACAGTATTTTGAGATTTGTTTTCATTTTGAAGTTAAAGAACAGAAATTTTATAAAAAAAAATTTCCACAACTATAAATTGTGCTTGTCAGGAAATATATCATCATTCCAGCAAACCTTTGTATGTTAGAACTCAAAAATCATTAAACTCTCAAAGATTTTTACATTTTTATACCTTAATAGTGGGACGTCAAAGCTCTGCGTGCTCAAAAAAATCATATATTTCTGACATTTATAAATGCTTTTTTAACAGAATTTTGGGTGAAACAGAAACCCTGAAATGCTCGCATTGCCCGCTAGATGGCAACAAAAGCTGCTCAAACGTGTGGCAAGGTATCGGCTGTTTATTCATTTGAGAAGTTAAAAGATGTGTCGCACTGAAATCATAGCAATTTAGATTTAGGCTGTTAGTGACCATCCGATGATCCACTGGGATTACTTTGTGCACTACCGTGACTGGTTTCATAGTATGCAGCATTCGCAACAAACAGCTACGGAGACGTCCGAAAAGTACTTGTGTGTTTCTGACGGCGGTGACGTGACTATTAGAAGCGTCCCAGCGTGCACATCAGTGGAATGTAACTGCTAACGTTAAGAACTGAGGCACATTCCAAAGTTTGCATAAGTGTGATGTCGTGTTCTGACAACCTGTTTTTAAGTGATAATTTTGATGCAGTCACAGTAAAAGCAGCAGCTCTGAGAAGGTTTAGTGCACCTACACGACCATTAGTCAGAAACGCAGCCTGTTAAAATCAAAACAAAATGCTGTTAAGTGATGTATTGAACTCTCACAAATATATATATATATATGGACTGCATTTATGTAGCACTTTCCATCTGTATCAGATGCTCAAAGTGCTTTATAATTATGCCTCACATTCACCCATTCACTCAAACACATTCACACCTCGAAGTCAGGGTGCTGCCATACAAGGCACGACACACCAGGAGCAACGACGGGGTTACAGACTTTGAAAAACAATGTCATGTTGTTAAGGTTAGACATTACTTGTGTGAAGCACCTTGAGGCAGTGTTGTGATTTGGTGCTATAGAAAATGAAATAAATTGAATTGTCATGGAGACATTCCATGTTCATGTACAAAGCAGCAATAAAATGGCTGACATGCAGGTTTAATCAGCGCAGCAGCCGTTTTAATCTGCATGTCAGCTGTTTTGTTGCTGCTTTGTAACATGGATGTGAAATGTCACAGATATGATGATCTGTGCAGTCACAGGTCATCACATCTGATTGATGTGACATCTGTGATATTTCATGTCCATGTTCACACACATCCAGATCCATTCCCACAGATGCTCTCAAAGTAAAATAATTTTACTTTCATTGAAAGCTCTATTGAAAGGAACCAGTCTTGTACAACCCCTGGCAAAAATGATGGAATCACCGGCCTCGGAAAATGTTCATTCAGTTGTTTAATTTTGTAGAAAAAAAGCAGATCACAGACATGACACAAAACTAAAGTCATTTCAAATGGCAACTTTCTGGCTTTAAGAAACACTATAAGAAATCAGGAAAAAAAATTGTGGCAGTCAGTAACAGTTACTTTTTTAGACCAAGCAGAGGGAAAAAAATTTGGAATCACTCAATTCTGAGGAATAAATTATGGAATCATGAAAAACAAAAGAACACTCCAACACGTCACTAGTATTTCGTTGCACCACCTCTGGCTTTTATAACAGCTTGCAGTCTCTGAGGCATGGACTTAATGAGTGACAAACAGTACTCTTCATCTATCTGGCTCCAACTTTCTCTGATTGCTGTTGCCAGATCAGCTTTGCAGGTTGGAGCCTTGTCATGGACCATTTTCTTCAACTTCCACCAAAGATTTTCAATTGGATTAAGATCCGGACTATTTGCAGGCCATGACATTGACCCTATGTGTCTTTTTGCAAGGAATGTTTTCACAGTTTTTGCTCTATGGCAAGATGCATTATCATCTTGAAAAATGATTTCATCATCCCCAAACATCCTTTCAATTGATGGGATAAGAAAAGTGTCCAAAATATCAACGTAGACTTGTGCATTTATTGATGATGTAATGACAGCCATCTCCCCAGTGCCTTTACCTGACATGCAGCCCCATATCATCAGTGACTTTGGAAATTTACATGTTCTCTTCAGGCAGTCATCTTTATAAATCTCATTGGAACGGCACCAAACAAAAGTTCCAGCATCATCACCTTGCCCACTGCAGATTCGAGATTCATCACTGAATATGACTTTCATCCAGTCATCCACAGTCCACGATTGCTTTTCCTTAGCCCATTGTAACCTTGTTTTTTTCTGTTTAGGTGTTAATGATGGCTTTTGTTTAGCTTTTCTGTATGTAAATCCCATTTCCTTTAGGCGGTTTCTTACAGTTTGGTCACAGACGTTGACTCCAGTTTCCTCCCATTCGTTCCTCATTTGTTTTGTTGTGCATTTTTGATTTTTGAGACATATTGCTTTAAGTTTTCTGTCTTGACGCTTTGATGTCTTCCTTGGTCTACCAGTATGTTTGCCTTTAACAACCTTCCCATGTTGTTTGTATTTGGTCCAGAGTTTAGACACAGCTGACTGTGAACAACCAACATCGTTTGCAATATTGCGTGATGATTTACCCTCTTTTAAGAGTTTGATAATCCTCTCCTTTGTTTCAATTGACATCTCTCGTGTTGGAGCCATGATTCATGTCAGTCCACTTGGTGCAGCAGCTCTCCAGGGTGTGGTCACTCCTTTTTAGATGCAGACTAAGGAGCAGATCTGATTTGATGCAGGTGTTCGTTTTGGGGATGAAAATTTACAGGGTGATTCCATAATTTTTTCCTCAGAATTGAGTGATTCCATATTTTTTTCCCTCTGCTTGGTCTAAAAAAGTAACCATTACTGACTGCCACAATTTTTTTTCCTGATTTCTTATAGTGTTTCTTAAAGCCAGAAAGTTGCCATTTGAAATGACTTTAGTTTTGTGTCATGTCTGTGATCTGCTTTTTTTCTACAAAATTAAACAACTGAATGAACATCCTCCGAGGCCGGTGATTCCATAATTTTTACCAGGGGTTGTATAAAGTACCTCAAAGTGACACTTGAGTGAAAGTACAAGTATCTTACCATAAAATTACTTTGGTAAAAGTTAAAGTTTCCTTTAATAATATTACTTAAGTAAAAGTCTTAAAGTATCTGACATTTACTGTACTTAAGTGTCAAAAGTAAATTTCTCATATAAAATGTACTTTAAGTACATTTTGTAGTGGAGAGTGGAGAGTGAAACAGCGACACGAAAAGAACACCAGTGTGATATCCAGAGAAACAAGGAGGGGGCCTCAGCCCCTATAAAAGGCTGGACCCGCCTCTGATGGAGCAGTTGGTGTTGGTGTCGGGATGAGTGAGCAATAGGTGGATGCATGTAGCTATAAATAAAGCTGCTGTTCGTTTTCCTGGATCCCACACACACTTTTCTGTTAAACACAACGGTCAGGCTCTTGTGAAACAGAACAGTCATTCATAGCTACACAGTTGTGCCAAATTTAAGGAAAAGTAAAAAACAAACAAACAACGCAAGCATCACCACCACCAACCACTGCAAAGCAACAAAACGTGGCGCAAGTTGCACTCTTGAATCCAAAACGTGGCGCGCTTTTGTGTGTGTGTGTGTGTGTGTGTGTGTGTGTGTGTGTGTGTGTGTGTGTGTGTGTGTGTGTGTGTGTGTGTGTGTGTGTGTGTGTGTGTGTGTGAAACTTGTTTTATGTCAAACACAGCCCTTGATGCTGCAGGGGAGGAAGCTGCTGCGCTCCGTCTACAGAGAACTGTATCTGCTGTGTGCCGGCTTACTTTCACCTCTGCAAACAGGCATTGCCCAATCAAATTTCTTCTACTTTCATATTGTAGTAACGCGTAACGAATATGTTTTAGGGGAATGTCGTGGAGTAAAAGTGAAAGTCACCAGAAATGTAAATAATGAAGTAAAGTACAGATACCGGAGATTCGGTGCAGCAGGGACGGTGCTGCATTCACTCTACTGTACTGTTGTGATGAAAAGGGAGCTGAGCCAAAAGGTGAAGCTCTCGACCTACTGGTCAGTCTTCGTTCCTACTCTCACCTATGGTCATGGTTGGGTCATGACCGAAAGAACTAGATCGCGGGTACAAGCGGACGAAATGGTTTCCTCAGGAGGGTGGCTGGTGTCTTAGAGATAGGGTGACAAGCTCGGTCATCCATGGGGAGCTCGGAGTAGAGCTGCTACTCCTTCACGTTGAAAGGAGCCAGCTGAGGTGGTTCAGGCATCTGGTAAGGATGTCTCCTGGGTGCCTCCCTAGGGAGGTGTTCCAGGCACATCCAACTGGGACAAGACCCCAGGGAAGAGCCAGGACTAAGTGGAGTGATTATATCTTCACACTGGCCTGGGAACACCTCGGGATCCCCTAGTCAGAGGTGGTCAATGTGGCCCGGGAAAGGGAAGTCTGGGGTCCCCTGCTGGAGCTGTTGCCTCCACAACCTGATCTCGGATAAGTGTTGAAGCTGAGTGAGTGAGTGACGTACAGATATGTCAAAATTCTACTTAAGTACAGTCATGAAGTTTCTACTTCGTTACATAACAACACTGAAAGGAACACAAAGCAAAAGATGAGAAAAAATAACATTCTACTCACCCAGTTTTCCAAGATTTCCCAGATTCCACAACATCAAAGAAGCCAACACGCATGCATCAAGAATGCGATCGCGATTGCCAGCCAAGGGATAAAAGGTCCACTAGTCCTCATACAGATGGACAGCCAGAGATCATTTCAAGTTCCACTAGTCCTCAGGTACAAGATGGCCGGCCAGAGAATAATGTCCAGGTCCACTTCAATCAATCAATCAATCAATTTTTTTATATAGCGCCAAATCACAACAAACAGTTGCCCCAAGGCACTTTATATTGTAAGGCAAGGCCATACAATAATTATGTAAAACCCCAACGGTCAAAACGACCCCCTGTGAGCAAGCACTTGGCTACAGTGGGAAGGAAAAACTCCCTTTTAACAGGAAGAAACCTCCAGCAGAACCAGGCTCAGGGAGGGGCAGTCTTCTGCTGGGACTGGTTGGGGCTGAGGGAGAGAACCAGGAAAAAGACATGCTGTGGAGGGGAGCAGAGATCGATCACTAATGATTAAATGCAGAGTGGTGCATACAGAGCAAAAAGAGAAAGAAACAGTGCATCATGGGAACCCCCCAGCAGTCTACGTCTATAGCAGCATAACTAAGGGATGGTTCAGGGTCACCTGATCCAGCCCTAACTATAAGCTTTAGCAAAAAGGAAAGTTTTAAGCCTAATCTTAAAAGTAGAGAGGGTGTCTGTCTCCCTGATCTGAATTGGGAGCTGGTTCCACATGGAGAGGAGCCTGAAAGCTGAAGGCTCTGCCTCCCATTCTACTCTTACAAACCCTAGGAACTACAAGTAAGCCTGCAGTCTGAGAGCGAAGCGCTCTATTGGGGTGATATGGTACTACGAGGTCCCTAAGATAAGATGGGACCTGATTATTCAAAACCTTATAAGTAAGAAGAAGAATTTTAAATTCTATTCTAGAATTAACAGGAAGCCAATGAAGAGAGGCCAATATGGGTGAGCTATGCTCTCTCCTTCTAGTCCCTGTCAGTACTCTAGCTGCAGCATTTTGAATTAACTGAAGGCTTTTTAGGGAACTTTTAGGACAACCTGATAATAATGAATTACAATAGTCCAGCCTAGAGGAAATAAATGCATGAATTAGTTTTTCAGCATCACTCTGAGACAAGACCTTTCTGATTTTAGAGATATTGCGTAAATGCAAAAAAGCAGTCCTACATATTTGTTTAATATGCGCTTTGAATGACATATCCTGATCAAAAATGACTCCAAGATTTCTCACAGTATTACTAGAGGTCAGGGTAATGCCATCCAGAGTAAGGATCTGGTTAGACACCATGTTTCTAAGATTTGTGGGGCCAAGTACAATAACTTCAGTTTTATCTGAGTTTAAAAGCAGGAAATTAGAGGTCATCCATGTCTTTATGTCTGTAAGACAATCCTGCAGTTTAGCTAATTGGTGTGTGTCCTCTGGCTTCATGGATAGATAAAGCTGGGTATCATCTGCGTAACAATAAAAATTTAAGCAATACCGTCTAATAATACTGCCTAAGGGAAGCATGTATAAAGTGAATAAAATTGGTCCTAGCACAGAACCTTGTGGAACTCCATAATTAACTTTAGTCTGTGAAGAAGATTCCCCATTTACATGAACAAATTGTAATCTATTAGACAAATATGATTCAAACCACCGCAGCGCAGTGCCTTTAATACCTATGACATGCTCTAATCTCTGTAATACATTTTTATGGTCAACAGTATCAAAAGCAGCACTGAGGTCTAACAGAACAAGCACAGATATGAGTCCACTGTCCGAGGCCATAAGAAGATCATTTGTAACCTTCACTAATGCTGTTTCTGTACTATGATGAATTCTAAAACCTGACTGAAACTCTTCAAATAGACCATTCCTCTGCAGATGATCAGTTAGCTGTTTTACAACTACCCTTTCAAGAATTTTTGAGAGAAAAGGAAGGTTGGAGATTGGCCTATAATTAGCTAAGATAGCTGGGTCAAGTGATGGCTTTTTAAGTAATGGTTTAATTACTGCCACCTTAAAAGCCTGTGGTACATAGCCAACTAACAAAGATAGATTGATCATATTTAAGATCGAAGCATTAAATAATGGTAGGGCTTCCTTGAGCAGCCTGGTAGGAATGGGGTCTAATAAACATGTTGATGGTTTGGATGAAGTAACTAATGAAAATAACTCAGACAGAACAATCGGAGAGAAAGAGTCTAACCAAATACCGGCATCACTGAAAGCAGCCAAAGATAACGATACGTCTTTGGGATGGTTATGAGTAATTTTTTCTCTAATAGTTAAAATTTTGTTAGCAAAGAAAGTCATGAAGTCATTACTAGTTAAAGTTAATGGAATACTCAGCTCAATAGAGCTCTGACTCTTTGTCAGCCTGGCTACAGTGCTGAAAAGAAACCTGGGGTTGTTCTTATTTTCTTCAATTAGTGATGAGTAGAAAGATGTCCTAGCTTTACGGAGGGCTTTTTTATAGAGCAACAGACTCTTTTTCCAGGCTAAGTGAAGATCTTCTAAATTAGTGAGACGCCATTTCCTCTCCAACTTACGGGTTATCTGCTTTAAGCTACGAGTTTGTGAGTTATACCACGGAGTCAGGCACTTCTGATTTAAAGCTCTCTTTTTTAGAGGAGCTACAGCATCCAAAGTTGTCTTCAATGAGGATGTAAAACTATTGACGAGATACTCTATCTCACTTACAGAGTTTAGGTAGCTACTCTGCACTGTGTTGGTATATGGCATTAGAGAACATAAAGAAGGAATCATATCCTTAAACCTAGTTACAGCGCTTTCTGAAAGACTTCTAGTGTAATGAAACTTATTCCCCACTGCTGGGTAGTCCATCAGAGTAAATGTAAATGTTATTAAGAAATGATCAGACAGAAGGGAGTTTTCAGGGAATACTGTTAAGTCTTCTATTTCCATACCATAAGTCAGAACAAGATCTAAGATATGATTAAAGTGGTGGGTGGACTCATTTACTTTTCCTCAGGTTCTGATCAATGCTTCCACATAATGTCCAATCACAACTCTGCCTTCAGCTCAAATTCTGTCACGATTGTGGCACGTTAGATAGAGAGTCTGTTATCTCCTGAAAATAGCGTCTTCTGAGTTTTTCCAATATGAGACATACGTCTGCGTTTGTGGTGGAGACAGTCCATGTCCATGATCGCAGCAGCGGTAAACCAGCATCCTGTGACACAAACAGCAGCGTCATCAAAATCTGACAGACTCTGAAAAAGTTTCGGGGTGACGTGTGTCGTCTCCTCTGTAAATCCGCATCACATTCAAAGAAAAGCTCCAAAGCTTTGTTATCAGACATAACCACTTTCGTTTCACTCTGTCTGTCGGCCGTCGGGATGTTTCTGTTTTGCTAATAAGTACGTCACACTCCAGGAAATGCAGATTTGCTGAGTGAGACGTTTGCACCTATTAACTCGCTCAGGGAGAGGAATAAAAAACATCAGAGACCACTAAAAACCACTAAGACTTACAATCATGAATACTTTGATGTTGTGTTGCTAACTGATAAAAACACGTGACATGTTCTTTAAGTTTTGGTGAAAATGAGACGAACTCATGGACAAAAATCAGCCGACAGTCATGTCCTTTGACCTGATGGGCAACTAAGTTGTTTTCTTAATGTCATAAAATAAAAGTTAGTAACAGCGCTGTGAGATGAGAACTTTTTACAGGTACTGTGTATGAACGTTTGATTCTGTGCAATGTGTCCAGTGGAGACAGCGCCCCCTAGCTTCGTTCAGAGACTTCAGAGCTCCACAGTCAGACAGGGCAGCCAGCTCAGGCTGGATGTCCGGGTCACGGGAATCCCTACACCTGTGGTGAAGTTCTACAGAGAAGGAGCCGAGATCCAGAGCTCCGCCGACTTCAGGATCCTCCAGGATGGAGACCTGCACAGCCTGATGATCGCCGAGGCCTTCCCAGAGGATTCTGGGACATATTCTGTAACTGCCACCAACAGCAGTGGACGAGCCACGTCGACTGCTGAGCTGCTGGTTCAAGGTGAGCTTATTCATGTTAATAGATATCAAAATATGAGATGCCTGGAGGTTTTTGGACTTTTTCTTTTAATTTGACATTAAATTCAAATAAGAACAAAAACAGCACAAAAACAGTGATCATGTTAAAACCAAATACAGACTCAAAAGTATTAAAAATGCAAAGAATCATCAGGATTCATGAGGACAAATCTGATCATAACAGAGAAACAGTTTCAGCTTTTAAAATGAATTCAGTCCTTAAATTACCTTAAACCACACAGTGATCATTTTCAAATTTAACGATAAATGTATTGTTCAAGAAATATCGTCAAAGGTTCCATTTTTCAGCTTCAGGTGGGAATTTTTCAGTTGCCAGAAAATAAATAACTGCCACACTCAGTTAATCTACAACTATAAGCAACAGTCTCACAGAAGCCTGTTCTCAAGGATCTGGAAATGGAGCAATATCTCCGCCTGGTGGACATTTACCAATAATGCAGGTACAGTATAATTTCACCAAGAGATTGTCTTAATAGATTAAGTGTTAGCTTAGCATGAAGGCAAGCATAACTGAATGACTTCACTTTCTCAGTTCTTTTTGTAATATATATATGCTGGGGACATGAATGAGCAAAGCTCTTCAGCATTTCACCAAGTTATTTCGGTCCTTCAGACTTTTTTCAGTAAATGGGAAGCATTAGCATGGCTAAAAACCTTCAGGCAATTTACACACTAAATAGGCACTGACTGACCTCATGAGCTGTCAAGGTGCGTGCTGCCTCTAACTTTAGCATTCCTGGATTCAGTGCCAACTCAACATTTATTTCCTGTTTTAGTGTCGACTGTGCACTGATTACCCACAAGATCTCCTCTTTATTTATTTATTTATTTGTTTGTTTGTTTGTTTTTGAATTGAAACAAACACAAAATGTTACACCAAAACCTTATAGAAATTACCACAGCAAAAACTGTAAAACAGGATAATCTCCTGTACTGTTTGTCCAGGAATTTTAATTTAATTAATTTAATTTAATTAGCTTATAATGCGCCAAATTACAGCAAAAGCCGTCTCAAGTCACCACGAAACAACATAAAATAAATAATTAAAAATGAATAAAAAATTTCAAATATATAATTAAAAGCAGAAGTAAAAGAATAAAACTGATAAAAAATGAAAACTTTTCATAAGAAAGAGAATAAAAATAAATTGCACTGTACGTGGATGACATCCTAATATACCTAAAAGACCTCGCTCACTCATTTTCTGAACTATTCAAGCTTTTAGATAGCTTTGGTAAATACGCGGGCTATAAACTGAATGTTCAGAAAACCCAAATCCTAACACATAATTATATTCCATCCAAACAAATTAAGGACAAATTTAATCTGAATTGGGACAAAGACTCAATGAAATATCTAGGCATACTGTTTCCAAAGGACATTACCACATTAGCAAAGACTAACTATGACCCACTCCTTACTAGAATAAAACTAGATATACAAAGATGGAACTCCAACCCCTTTATGAGCCTTACTCAAAGGGTGGAGACCATAAAAATGAATATACTCCCGAGATTTCTTTTTCTATTCCAGGCCCTTCCAGTTGAAATGACCACAAAACAATTCTCCGAATGGGATAATATATTTTCCAGATTCATTTGGCAGGGGAAAAAACCCAGGGTAAGGTTTAGAACACTACAACTATCGAAAGAGAGAGGAGGAATGGCTGTACCAAATTTAAAGGATTACTTTTTCTCATCCCAAATTAGACCAGTGATAAATTTGTGTAATCAAGACTACCAGGCCAGGTGGAAAGACATTGAAATGTCACTCATTAAGGACCTCCCAATCCAGGCAGCATTGGGTAATAAAGACCTGGGGAATTGCTTAAACAAACTGCAAAATCCATGGACAAAATTTCAAATTAAAATCTGGAACTCTGTTAAAGATATATATAAACTACACGACAAGTTAGGAATAATTAGATGGTGCGCCTACGACCCTGACTTCAAACCGAATCAACTGGACTGTAGATTTAAATGCTGGATAATCAAGGGAATAACAACATTTCACTCGATAACAAATAAAGGACAATTTAAAAGTTTTGAGACTCTGAGAAGGGAACACTTTCTGGAAAAGCAAGACTTTTACAGATATTTACAATTACGTAATTATTTTAACCAGGTGATTAGAAATTTTACAGTGGACCCTGATGATCCAATACTAAAAGAGGTATTACGTGCTTATTCATCGGAACGAGGCAAGGGTACAATATCTAGACTATATAAGAGCTTTATGAATAAAAAATCTTATTCTACAGATTATATTAAAGATAAATGGGAGAAGGAATGTAATTTTGAAATTTTGAGAGAGGAATGGGACAGTTACTGTGAGTTTCAATGGAAATGCACCAACTCACATACATGGAGAGAATTTGCATGGAAATGTCTAATCAGATTCTTTGTGACCCCCAAGCAGAAAGCTCACTTTGCAGGAGACGACCCATTGTGTTGGAGGTTGTGCGGGAGCCGGGATGCTAATCACTGGCATATACGAGGTCTATTAGAAAAGTATCCGACCTTATTATTTTTTTCAAAAACCATATGGATTTGAATCACGTGTGATTACATCAGACATGCTTGAACCCTCGTGGGCATGCGAGAGTTTTTTCACGCCTGTCGGTTACGTCATTCGCCTGTGGGCAGTCTTTGAGTGAGGAGTCGTCCACCCGCTCGTCGATTTTTTTCATTGTTTAGGAATGGCTCAGAGACTGTTGCTTTGTTTGATAAAATTTTTTTCAAAACTGTAAGGCACAACTGAGTGGACACCATTCAATAAATTCAGCTGGTTTTCGGTAAAAATTTTAACGGCTGATGAGAGATTTTGGTCTGGTAGTGTCGCTTTAAGGACGGTTCACGGCGCCTGACGGCGATCTGCGCTTCGAGGCGGCAGCGTCTCGCCGTTTCAAGTTGAAAACTTCCACATTTCAGGCTCTGTTGACGCAGTAAGTCGTCAGAGAACAGAGAACTTTCAGAAGAAGTCGGCATGAGGAGTTTATTCGGACATTCCATTGTTAACGGTCATTTTGTAATGAAAGAACGTGCGGGCAGAGTCGCATGTCGGGCTGGACCCGACCGCGGGGGGTCGCGGCAGGAAAAACACCTCCGTTGGAAATCTTAACGGGCAAGTTGGAACATGCCCAAGCTGTTAAACAATTTCTCAGTTACTCACTTGTTGAAAGCCATTAAAAGCCGCCTGAATTCTACAAATGGTTTTCAACACGAAGGTGTTTTTCCTGTCGCGGCGCACACAGATTTGCCGAGTCGTCACGGAAACGACTCGGCGAATTTGCGCGTACGTCTTTCATTAAAAAAATGTCCTTAAACAGTGGAATGTCCGCATAAATTCCTCATGCCGGCCTCTTCTGAATCTTCTCTGTTCTCTCACGATGTCCTGGGTGAATTAAGCCTTAAATTAGGATGTTTTCAGCTCAAAACAGGCCGACGACGGCGCCTGGAAGCGCTGCAGGACGTCCCGCTCCGTGGGAAGTCCTTACACCGACAGAAACACCCCATAATCTCTCATCAGCCATTAAACTTTTCACAGAAAACCAGCTTAATTTCTCGAATAGTGTCCACTCGGATATTCCTCACAGGTCCAGAAAAATTTTTGATAAAGCAACGCGCGCCGTCTTGAGCAGCGTGTGAAACAAAGGAATTCAGCCGAGAGGGCGGGACCACATCTCACTCAAGGCCTGCACACAGGGAAATGACGTCACCGACACGCGTGAAAAAACTCACGCATGCGCACGAGGGTTCAAGCATGATTGGTGTAATCCCATGTCATTCAAATCCATATAGTTAAAAAATAAAAATAAAAGGGTCGGTTTATTATCTAAGAGACCTCGTATTTTGGGAATGTCCAGCAATTTTAAGTTTTTGGTTTGAGATACACAGAATATTAGAAAACATGTTCCATATAAAAATACCATTTCATTTCAAAACACTTATTATGGGAGAAGTTAACTTTCTCACAGGCCAATTCAACAAATACTTATTTGGTGTTTTGATTTTTGCCGGCAAGAAAACTATCACCCGACACTGGCTACATCCCGACCTCCCCACAATAGAGGAATGGACGGATATTGTTAATGAAATTTATATAATGGAAAAGATTACTTTCTCACTCTGTCTACAAATGAATAAATTCACAAGGTCATGGTCAAAATGGGTCTCCTATGTTCAAAAGGTATAGGCACATCCTACAGACCTAATGAATTAAATCATCTCTTCCTTCTCTGCCCTTTAACATCATTGGCTAATTTCTGTTGGTTTAAAAAGGATTGTTTGGTCTTGTATGTACTATATACATATCTCAAAATGAAACAATATAACTGTATATGTCCCTACAAAAGAATCCACTTCCTGTTGTTAGCCCATACATCCCCTTTTAATTTATTGTTCATTAATTTATTGTTCATTAGGTAGTACTTCTTATTATTATTGCCCCCCCCCCCCCCCTTTCTTGGTCTTGTCCTTTTACAAACATATAAAATACATGTTGCTGTTTTGTTCTCAGCACTTTATTAAACATTACACAGTAATAGTATTGTTACTAACAGCAAGGTTTTTTTTATGCTGTTTTTTTTTTTCTTTTCCTTTTATTCCTTTCTCTGGATGACCAATATTGGCTGTGTAATGTGATCTGTGAATAATAATAAAGAATAAATGTTAAAAAAAATTAAAATAAAAAAAGAAAGAGAATAAAAATGGGTTTTCAGTCTTGACTTAAAAATGCCCACGGACTCTGACTGCCTCACGGTTGCAGGAAGACTGTTCCACAGGGTGGGTGCATGATGAGACAAGGCTGTATGACCTGCTGACTTCTTCTTCACCCTGGGAACACAGAGAAGTCCCGCATCCTGCGACCGCAAAGCCTGGGCCGGCACGTAAAGTTCCACCAGATCAGCCAGATAAGATGGCGCCAGTCCATGAACAACCTTATAAGTCAATAACAAAACCTTAAAATCTGCTCTCACAGAGACAGGGAGCCAGTGCAAAGATGCCAAAATGGGTGTGATATGTTCAGACCTTCTGCTACGTGTCAGAAGTCTGGCTGCAGCGTCCTGAACCAGTGGAGACCCCTATTGCTGGACTGCGGTAACCCTGAAAATAGAACATTACAATAATCTAGTCTAGAAGAAACAAAAGCATGAATCAGGGTCTCAGCATCAGCCATGGACAGGATGGGGCAGATCCTTGCTATATTTCACAGATGGAAAAAAGCAGTCCTAGTAACATCCCTGATGTGGGATCAAAAATTACCCCACGGTCCCTCATTTTGTCCATATGATGTATGACACGTAACCCTAGGCCAAGTGCCAGCTGGTCAAACTGATGACGATTTCTCGCTGGACCAAGAACCATCATATCAATCTTATCAGAGTTTAAAAGTAGGAAGTTACTGGACATCCAACTTCTCACTGATAGAAGACAGTCCTCCAGGGATTTTATGGGAGTGAGATTTCCCGCAGTTCTTTCTTTCTTTTTTATTTGAATTAGGACAGTGCATATTAATCAATGTTTTTGCACATCTTAAACATAAATATGCCAGAATTAGCACAATAGCTAAATTTCATCTGTTGTCCTAAGGCAGGTTAAAACAGAAACAGTTACAACACAACACAACACGTGACAAATGCATAGACTGAACAGACTACAGTTTCAGACAGACAATACACTATAAGAACACAACAGGGACAGACTATTTACCGTTAAAGACACTCTGAAGTTTAGTGACCCAAGAGGATGATGAGTTTAAGTGTGAGTATACATGACTGGTTTGCTTTCAGCCATTTCTTAGATCTGTTTCTGCGTGTACAACTGAGTATCATCAGTGTAACAATGAAAGGCAATCCCAAAACTCCGCAGTATACGCCCAAGGGGTGCCACATACAGGTAGAAAAGCAAGGGGCCAAAAACAGATCCCTGTGGAACCCCAAATGTTATGTCACTAAGGTTAGACGTAGTGTTACTGTACAAAACACATTGAGAACAACTGGACAGATATGACATCAACCAGGCAAGGGCACGTCCAGTAATCCCAAAAAGATTCTCCAACCTATCGAGCAAAATATGATAAACCAAAGTATCAAACGCAGCACTGAGCTCAAAAAGATCATTCTCAGTGAGGTGGTCTATGAGCTGCTGTGAAACCACCTTTTCTAAAATTTTGGAACAAAATGATAGATTTGATATCGGCCTGTAATTTTTGAATACACTATGGTCAAGATTAGATTTCTTAAGTAATGATTTAATCACTGCAGATCAGGTTAATGACAGATTAATCATTTCCAGGAAGTGTTCAACATTTAGCATTTCCAGTTTCAGTGTCAACTTTCCACTGAATTCCCGCGCAATCTCCACTATTGACGTGAGATTTCCTCTTTTTCTTTTTTTTTTAATTTTCTTTTCATTTTTTTAAAATTCAGACAAACAAAAAGTTACACAAAGACCTTACAGAGGATAAACATGACAACATAATGAAAAACAGGTTAATGTCCTCTGCTGTAGCTCCAGGAAGTGTTCAACATTGACATTTCCTGTTTCATTGCGGCCTAAAAATTTGGCACATCATGTTTGGAACCATGAGCGATGTCGCCCCACGTGCGTGACACTTTGCTTGTATTATTGTTTCTTCTTAAAAAAAAAAAATATATATATATATATATTTTTTTTTTTTTTTTTTTTTTGGTCACTACTATGTTTTCAAATGTTTATATACGAGTACATTATATGATGTTTTGTGTGAGTTTTGGAGCGTACATGTAGGTTTATTTGTAAGTTTGTTTTCTAATGTTTATTCGTAACGTAACTGATTGTGTGTTCAGGTGAAGAAGCCGTACCAGCAAAGAAAACTAAGACGGTGATTTCAGCATCTGAGATCTCACAGACTCGACAGACCAGAGTGGAAAAGGTGAACATCTTCACAAAAGATATTTCAGTTGTTTTCTACAACCCCAATTCCAATGAAGTTAGGATGTTCTGTAAATGTAAATAAAAACAGAATGCAATGATTTTCAAATCCTCTTCAACCTATATTCAATTAAATACACCACAAAGACAAGATATTTAATGTTCAAACTGATAAACCTGTTGTACAAAACGTTCTGACAGTAACATCAAACCTGCTGTAGTCTGATTATTATTATTATTACTATTATTATTATGAGTGTACTTTTCTCTTCGACTGTAAATGATCTCATTCTTATTGATGTTATGTCATATCATTTCTTTTTATATTAGTTTTATTTCTGTTCTTCTCTTCAGATGCATCTTCATCTTTCTTCATTTTTATATCATCTCAGATAATCTCATTTTATAATCTGTCTCATCATCTCATCATCATTTCTGGTTTCAGTCTCATTTATTTATTCAAAATCTTAGACCAGATCTCAGTGGTTTGCCCTCCAATCAAATGGTCAAATCCCAGTCCCTCCTGTTGAAGTGTCCATGAGTAAGAAACTGAACCTCAGCATGATGGTAATCTGTGCCTGTGCTACTCATCTGTTTTAAAAAAAGAACAGGATTAGTCCTATAAAACTAGTCATAAAACTGAAACCCACATGGGGGTGGAGCCTATTGTGGTCCCAAAAAATCTAATCAAAATCATTTTTCTTATCCCATTTATTCTAATTAAAGTTCATCTCATGCAGGATAATAATGTTTTTCTCCTTTAATGTCAGTGAAAGTTAATCTGATCTCTTCTCACCTCAGAGGATGGAGGCCGCGTTCCAGGCCACCGCCATGATGGAGGTGCAGGTGGAGGGCGCCGCACTGGCTCACAAAACTCCACCCAAGATTCCTCCCAAACCCACATCCAAGTCCCCGACTCAGCCATCTCTGGTTACTAAGGTGACAGCAGGACGCCAGCAATCGCTGTCACCTGTCAGACCCGTGAAGGCGCCCACACCCACACCTGTCAGGTGGGAGGAGCTTCACCATATTGATGTATATGTACCATGTAGACAAAATGACAGCAACACCATGAGCCAGTGCTTTAGACTCAGATCCAAGTTCCTGAACTCATTAATCTGCAAAACGTAGCTCACAGTAAGAACATAACCTCCCAGAACGCTCCGTGTTCCATCCAAGGTGACAGGTAGGGCAGGAGCCCATCTCATTTATCAAAGTCAGTTTTCAGTTTGCTGTGGCTGAGAGGTCGAGAAAATGGTGGAGCCAGGGTTAGCAAGTAGAGCTAACATCATGGGTTTGATTGCCCAAGAACCCGCTTCCCGTCTGTGTGGGTTTCTTCTCACCGTCAGAAGGTACCCCTTAGTGTGACGTTCCTTACGTCGTGGAGGTCAACCAGGTGCTGAGGTGTGGCTGCACGCTGCCCCTAGTGATGAGATCTGGATGTGTTAAATGCAGAGGACAGAGTCATGTGTTTTATCGTGGAGGCGGGGTTACCTCTGTCACCAGGTCTTGTGATGTTTTTGAGTCGGTGGGTTTGAAGCGGTTCCCTTCCTTATGAGGATCACGTGTCACATTTGCATCGTACTACGGTGCTTTGGAAAACTATCATTGTAACAGGACATTTTGATTGTTTTGGCGTCTTTAGGAGACATGTTTACAATAATTCATTAGTAGAATGAAAAAAACAAACAAAACAACCCACAACAGGATTCATTGTTCCAATTCAGTGTTTTGTTTTGTTCCTGATTCCAAGAAGGAAACACTTTAATTTTCATTACTAAAGTAACAGTAACAGCGCCGATGTTATTGGAGGCTTCCTCCCCTCGTCGCCATGTCAACCTCCAATTCATCACACTGTTTCCTTCTTCAGGCCGGTCAAGTCCCCTGTCACCACGAGGAAGCAGGTCGCTGTGTGTGCCGATGTCCTGCCGCCGTGGAAACAGGGAGAATACATAGCCGGAACCACTTACACCACTGTGACCAGGATGGCCACCATCACCAAGGTCGGCGAGGAGCGCCATGTCGTTGGGGTCAAAGAGGTAAGGACGACGCCACGTGTCCAGATGATGGACCACACTGCCCTCTGGTGGTCAATGATCCACTTATCAGATAGATCAGATTAAAAACTGAACTATCAGACATTTTTATAAATGTGTGTTTTGATCCTGCTGTGGCTCTCAAATCATGAACGAAAAAGGGGGCTGGGAACCTTTATGTTGCAATTCTTCTCATGACCACTAGAGGATGAGAATGTTCTCAAAACCCACCAACACCAAAGACCAGCTCTCTAGAAAAACAAGACTTCACGTCACTTATGTCTTTTTCTGTGTGCCGTGTGGAGATTGTTTCAGAGATAGAGATCCAGAACTAGATGTTACAGCTTGATTGACAGGTGTGTCAGCTGCTCCAAGTTGGCTTCAGGTGTGATGACTTCTTGTGCTCAAGATCTCTTACAAACTGCTGTTTTAATGTAACTCATGAACGTTCAGATGCAGCATGCAGCAGCATCATCTGGGATGCTGACTGACGGCGAGTTTACCCCGAGTGGCCGCGAGGACGCCGCGTGTGACGGTCAATCCAACATGAAGCATGTTGGTGTTTGGAAAACGTTTGATGAGGCTGCTGGTATCCAGGAAATGGGACCTGTGATGTCATCAGTGGAAGAAGAGCAAGCACTAGGTGGCACTGCTGAAAGCGGCCTGGACGCAGTGGATGACAAAAGTAACAAAGAGAGTTCTGGGATGTGTTCAGGTCCATCACACACCTCTACAGGTGTGTGCTCTGCCGGGACCCACACACACGGTTCACGTGAACAGACTTTCAGGTTCTGTGATGGCGGCATGGCACCAAGTTTGAGTGATGGAGGACATTCTTTCTGACATTCCTGAGGATGGGCGGAGTCAACTTCAGCTTAGTGGCGACCAGCAGACTGAGGTAGCGGTACGTCTGTCACGAGTAGATGCCCCACAGCTTGTCACCGCTTCCACTTCCTCTTTTTTGATTTTGTGGTTGTCTTCTCACCTTCTTCACCGCAGCACTTTGTTTTTCTCTTCGTGTTGCTCTTCATTCACCATCAGCTCCTCGCTGGGTTTCTTTTTCAGCATGTCACACTATTAAATACGCACAGATTAGCTCATACGGAGTGTGTTCACAAACAAATGAGTGTCCTGACTTTTATCCCATTCAAGACATTTGTCGTGTTGGCGACATTTATACCATTTATCTCATTTATCTCATCATGACATTTATTCAGTTCACAATATTTAATCCATTAGTCTCATTTGTTCCATTCACATCATTTAATCCCTTCATTTTATTTATCTCATTTTAATTTTTTTATCCCATTCAAACCATTTCTTATCTTAAATGATAAAACTTTCTTACAAATGACTTTTAAATCATTCATCATCTCTTTATTCATTATCTTTATTTATTCTTTTCTTTTAACTAACAATTTTGCTGTCAGATGATTTACTACTTTTACATCCACAAGAAAAAAACCTAAAATTCTTGACATATTTGTGGCATACCCAAGTATTTGTATGGTCCAAGGTCATCGTAAAACACAGGGACAAAGTTGTTCATGTGAAAATATTTCTTGGTTATTTTAAAGGTGTGCTGAGACACACCGACCTGAGTGTGAACATCCTGCCGTGGCTGTGCTGAGGTCTCTGTGCTGCTGGTTGTGTCTCCAGGCTGAGGGAGGAAAAAGAGCCGAGGCCGTGGCCACCGTGTTGGCCGCAGTCGATCTGGCTCGGATCCTTAAGCCAGGACACGCAGAGGACGGTCAGGAGGAAGAAGGCGAGGCCGTACAGGCGGAGTTAAGGAAGCAGGCAGTTACTGTGGCTGCTGATCAACAGTACCAGGATACCTGGGCAGCAGAAAGAAAGCTTAGTGCTGCTAAGAAGGTCCCACCGGAACAGCCACCGCAGGTCAGACGGGTGACAGCTCAAATACTGAATCAGAAAGAAATACGACATCATCAGGTTGATTTGGTCTGTGCAAGAACCAAACTATTAACACACAAGCAGAAATTATTCGATAAATGCAAGACTTTAGAGTCAGATGACATATGTGGTTGTTGTGTGTGATATCTGTAGACCAGCAGCCCTGTGTTGTGGCTCCGGGTTTGATGCTCTCTGTGGGTTGTGTTACTGTAGATTCAGACCACCACCCCTGTGGAAACTGGTCCTGCTCCATCCCCACTTCCACATTTCACAGTTTCCAAAGTTTCTGTACCAAAACCTGATTCTAGCTATGAGGTAAGCAGAGGCAAGATCCCCAATAACCCGTGACTCACCGGCTGCTTCCCCAGTACCAGAAACCCAAACCGCACGAACTGGTTAACCCGCTTGTCTGAACCATAAAATCATTTCTACAACCAGCTGAAACTCCCTTTAACCTTGTTAATCCCTTCATCAGAATCCAGGCGCTAATCCTTTAATCTGGTTGAGTTATCATCGACTAATGCAGAACCGCCGCGTGCTGTGCGTTAACACCGTTTGTTCTGCAGAAAATAAATTCTTGGTGACGGTGGTATTGCTTTTCCTCTTGGGCCGGTCAGGTTTCCATCGCCGGCTCGGCTATGGCTACTCTGCAGAAAGAGCTGGCCTCGTCCACTGTCGCCACTAGAAAGATCACCAGGCCGGTCAAGTCTCCTTCACCGTTGCGCCGAGGCGCGGAGATGAGAGTGACACCGGAGCCCTCCCTCCACCATTCACAGATTTATCTGGGAAATACCAGAGTCGTTTTGTGTCTCAGGTCCAGGCAGGAGTGGTGCACATGGGGGGCGGGGACACGCTGTATAAGGACTGGGAAGCTCAGGTGTGTAATCTGGATTAGAGGAGTGGATCTACACAGGACAAGAAAACCTGACATGTAAACGCACTTCTCACCGCTTCATCGAAAACAGTCAGTTCTGTTTTCGCCTCTAAAGTTCCAGATGAGAAAAATGTTGATCTGATTGTAAGACGCTTTATCTTTATCCAACTTGTTTTGGGTTTTCCTGCTCGTCAGATGACTTTTGTCGAGAACCAACAGGAAACGTGTAAATCCAAAGAGCGTTGGCGATAGTGATGAACCCAAACTTGACCTCGACTGTCAGTTACACATTACATGTCAATCATATTGTTTCTTGTTGTGACATGTCATTAACAGTGCAGCCACTAGGTGGCGCTATAGGGTGGGACTTCCTTCTTTGAGTTGGGTTTTCTTGATGTCTGTGAGAATCCAGGATTAAATGTCCCCATAATAAAGACGTTAACGTGTTTGTCCGTGGTACTGACACCCTCTTCCTCACCTCTTCAGTCCGCTACGTCTCCACCGCCGCTTTGGTTTTTACTTGTTTTTTGTTTTGTTTGTTTGTTA
Organism: Thalassophryne amazonica; assembly: GCF_902500255.1. NCBI lineage: Eukaryota > Metazoa > Chordata > Actinopteri > Batrachoidiformes > Batrachoididae > Thalassophryne > Thalassophryne amazonica. Next base: position 3,962,574 of record NC_047116.1, on the reverse strand, counting down.
TTTTTACAGTTTTCTACATTGGCTGTAAATAGCAGCTTCTTATCCTTCATGTCTTTCTTGTGTTGGTCAAGTTGATGTAAACTGACCAGTTGAGAACCTAAATCAGTGCTAATGAAGCTGCGACTGTTCCACAGGTGGCTGAGGTCGCCGCTGTGCCGTCCACCATTGAAGGCGTGGTCCCGCCCACACTGCTGGCTGTGAGTAGTTTTTCTCCAATCCGAAAATAGATTTCGTTTGGCTTGAGGAAACCTAAATTTTAAGGATCTTATGGTCTGTTAATTTTTTTCTGTAGGGTTTGAAGAACACAAATGTGACGGAGGGCGAATCAGTGACGCTGGAGTGCCAGATCAGTGGTCATCCAGCGCCTGTTATCATGTGGTTCAGAGAGGACTACAAGATTGAGAGCTCCATTGATTTCCAGATCAGCTATGAGAATGGATTTGCCCGACTCATCATCCGTGAAGCATTTGCTGAAGACAGTGGCCGCTTCACCTGCACCGCCACCAATAAGGCGGGAACTGTCAGCACATCCTGCTTCCTGCTTGTCCAGGGTCAGTAAATAAGAAAAAAAAACTTTTATTTATTTATTTGTCAACAGACCTTGTCAAACAGGAAGCTTTTTGTGGTTTACATGAATGACTCTTGCAACAGTAATCTCGGTGCTCCTCAAGGTTTTGTTTTGGGTCTTTTTTTGTTTTGTTTTAGGTCCTGCTTTGAGATATCTGTCATTGCTTGTTTGTAATGGTGGTCATAATCTTGCACAGGTCTTTCTAACCCTAACCCTACAACCCTTTATCTGTTGTATTGTCCTCAGGTAGGCAAGAAGTCTTGTTCATTGGTGTGACTGTCCTTCACTGTGTTTTCTCATTCGGACACTATGTCTTTGTCTTTCAGTGTCCGAGGACATTGAGAGCAGAGAGGAGGTCACTGCTGTCACCCAAATTGTTGAAACTGCTCAGGAGAAACTGTGAGGTTTTTTTAATTCTGTATTTCAGCATTGATGAATTACCTAAAACAAAATCAGATCTGTTTCTGCAAAGTATAAATAAAAATGGTCAAGAAATGTACAGAAATTGATTGTTTAAAACAGATGTTTGATGCTACACTTATACATAGCATTTATGCTAGCAGTAATGGCTGAGATGTATGTCGTCAGACAGTGATCACGTGACTCACGTCAGTCCAAACACGTGTACGACAGAAGGGAGTGGTAAGATGGCAGCTCTGCAGCTTTATATATATAGTGAGTGGTTTTATATCATAGATATTATATACGTAGACGCCTCATGGACTGCCGCTGCCTATTGTACTTGACGTATTGGTACGGCCGCCATCTTGGATGTGTCCCTATTGCGCCCCCAGTGCCTTTATTTATTCTGAGGAAGGTGTATATCCCCAAATACAATAATCCATAACTTCCCACGCTTTGGTTGTTAGAAACAGCAGCGATCAGTTACGATACAGGATGCTGTCACACATTAAAATATGTTCTTTCCTGCTGAAAGACTTTGTCTTATGCTCCTTAACAAAGACATATGGTACGGCATATAGATAAATGTATAAATTAATTTCATAATTTCGTAAAGAAACAAGTTTAGATTGTTCATTTGAATTCATTTCTCTCTCGCACACACACACACACACACACACACACACACACATACACGCACACACACGCACACACGCCCCGGCCAGTGTAATGGTTGCAGTCTGTGCTAAAGTGAGGTGTGTTTTTCCAGAGTGTCTGAAGAAATCAGAGAGGTGGGCGTGGCCGAGTCTGACATGGCCGCTGCTGCTGCTCCGTTCTTCATCACCAAACCAACTGTTCAGAAGCTGGTGGAGGGAGGAAGTGTTGTGTTTTGAGTGTCAGGTGGGAGGAAGCCCCAAACCCCACATCATCTGGAAGAAGAACAGTGTGCCGCTCACAACAGGATACAGGTACAAAACAGGCCCTGTGCTGAGTTATGGCCCCTCCCCCACATGATGTCACATCAGGATTATGACTGATGAATTATTGATGAATGTCTTCCACACAGAGTCAGAAGAGTTTCACAGATTTACATGGTCCAGGTTGTAGTCGACTGTAAGACGAAAGGAGGTTGTATTAATCAGTTATTGACAGTATTGATCTAGTTAGCCTTGTTATCTCAACTAGGCACCACATGCCCATCTTCATGAACACATTAAGGTTGATGGTTGGTATGTAGTTAAGTATAGGATCAGTAAAAATGTGTTCATCTTGTTAAAGACAGAATTCTCGGTCAACAACACATTTCATTGCCTGATGGAAATATGACCTTTGACCTCCATGAGATTGACTTTCACCTGAATGTTTGACCTTTTGCTAACCTTGCCTGAGCAATTCCAAAATCCACCTCCATATGTGTAAGTTTGATGCAAAATTTTTTTGAAAAAAACTTCCTTGACCTTAACCCCGGTCACCTTGACCTTTGCCAAATCAAATTCTTGAAGAACAATTCTTGGGTTGACTGTGTGTGTGTGTGTGTGTGTGTGTGTGTGTGTGTGTGTGTGTGTGTGTGTGTCCATTGGCTGACTCACGAACACATTCGGTGAGCAGGTGACTCATCAGATAATAGATTCTCTAAGTTTGGTCAGATGTTAGTATGTAGTCTGTACTTTCAGCACACATGGATATTCACAACTAGAGCTCTTGGAGGAACTTGCATTAATGGTAAATGTCCATCAGGTGGAAGTATTGCTCCATTTCAAAAACATTGAGTAAAAGCTACTGTGGGTCATCGGTGCCCAAACAATGATCACCGTCTTGCTTATATCAATGGATGTTGCACATGTGAAGTTTGCTCGTTCCTGGTCTTTTCCCCTTCCACTGACATTGTGACTATGAACACATTAATGTGCTTTTTGCATTCTGTCTGCCAGATACAAAGTCACCTACAAGAAGGAGACTGGAGAATGCAGGTTGGAGATTTCAATGACCTTTGCTGATGATGCTGGAGAATATGTTATCTTTGCTAAGAACCAGCTCGGAGAAGCCTCCGCCTCCGCCAGTTTGCTGGAGGAAGGTATGTTAGTTCGTGGCTAGCTTAAAGACACCAATAACCATTCAGTCCAGTGGAGGTAAATGACAGGAATGCCAGTCTTCAACAAACTTCTGGTCCATCACAAATGTTGGACCATCCAATAGGCCATTCAAAGGATAATGTGTTACATCATCACCTGGACAGACAGAGAGACAGGCAGGAGGACTGTTGTTTAGATGATGACAAAAACTAATGAAGCTCACAAATACTGAGGTCCCATAACTGTAAATGCATCATCTTGTTAACAAGATGAAGCCTACATGAAGAAACAAGAAGCAACTTTTGATACTGAAGTGACCACCTTGCTGCAGGAGCCCAGAGTGGGAGATGTTCCCCCTGTGGTTGTTACTACCGTGAAGAAGATAACGACCACCATTGTATCTGGACAGGTAGGACTTCTTTAGTCCAGATGGTGTGGTCCCTTTTGGTTTGAAGAATATTAGCATGTTTGAATGACTTGGACCTACCACTGTCTCGAACCTATGAGTATTCCTAAAGCAAAGGTATCAAACTTGAGTTACTACGGGCCACTGGTCAGGTTCCCGTTGTCCAAGGGGGCCTGCTGAACAACCACAGAATCTAAAAAAAAAACTTTGATCAAACTTTAAACACAATCAGCAAATTCTAGCTGGATTTTCTGCAGCTATGCGAGCACTTAGTCCATGAGCCAAGCAATTCAATTCAATTTATTTAATTTATAGAGCACCAGATCACAACAAAGTTGCCTCAAGGCACTTCACACAAGTAAGGTCTAACCTTACCAACCCCCAGAACATGCACACAGGCGACAGTGGTAATAAAAAACTCCCTGAGAAGAAATCTCAGTCAAACCAGACATGCTACCGAGACAATTGACAAAACAATTTACAAAATGAATATACAAGAAATTTTGGGAGATTTTAGCAGTTTATGCCGGTGCACAGGATGGGAGGCCTGCAGAAGAAAACATCCACTCCCATCTCTGGATGGAGCCGCACCTCAAACAGAGAGAAAAAACAGAATCAGGTGGCAGAAAAATGAATACGGTTAAAAAAAATACTGTATAATTTGTAAGCATTAAGCAACAAGAAAAACAGAAGAAATACTAAGGTGATCTCCGGCCACTAGCACTAAGCTTCACTAAAAGACCCAGACTTTAGATAAAGTTGAGGCTGCGGCACGCTCCGTTTACTAATAAAATGAATTAAAAGAGTAAAAAGCGTAGAACTATACTATGCCAGTATGCTGCCAATACGAAAGGGAAAATAAGTGCGTCTTAAGTCTGGACTTGAAAATCTCCACAGAATCTGACTGTTTTATTGACGCAGGGAGATCATTCCACAGAACAGGGGCACGATAAGAGAAAGCTCTGTGACCCACAGACTTCTTATTCACCTTAGGGACAAAAGTAGTCCTGCACCCTGAGAACGCAGAGCCCGGGCCGGTACATAAGGTTTAATTAGGTCAGCTAGGTAGGGAGGTGCCAGTCCATGAATAATTTTATAGGTTAGCAGCAGAACCTTAAAATCTGATCTCACTGGGACAGGAAGCCAGTGAAGAGACGCCAAAATGGGTATAAGTTTCTGCTTCCTGTCAAAACTCTGGCAGCAGCATTTTGAACCAGTTGGAGAGCCCTAATGCTGGACTGTGGTAAACCAGAAAATAGAACATTGCAGTAGTCCAATCTAGAAGAGATAAATGCATGGATCAGGGTCTCAGCATCAGCCATAGACAGGATGGGATGAATCTTCGCTATATTTCGCAGGTGGAAGAAAGCAGATTTTTGGTTCCACGTAAGGAGGGTAAACATAAAATAGTGACAAAGGTCAATTTCAGTTTGTGTTAGTTAACGTTGCTCCAGTTTTGCTAAAACGTGATGAAAATTCTTGGTTGGCTTAAAGGGTTCTAAAAAGGAATAGTTTGTATTGTTTATTATGCTTATTTATGGACCCCAGTTTTTTGCTGTTTTTAACCTATAACTCCAGAACATTCAGTCATAGATAGTCCAAACTACACCTCTTCAATTCAATTCAATTTCAATTTATTTTCCTTTATATTGCGCCAAATCACAACAGAGTTGCCTCAAGGTGCTTCACACAAGTAAGGTCTAACCTTACCAACCCCCAGAGCAACAGTGATAAGAAAAAACTCCCTCTGAGGAAGAAACCTCAAGCAGACCAGACTCAAAGGGGTGACCCTCTGCTTGGGCCATGATACAGACACAAATTACAGAACAATTCACAAAATGAATATACAGGAAATGCTGTTTGTGCACAGGACAGGAGGGTCTCCAGCACAAATACCACACCCATCTCTGGATGGAGCTGCACCTTAAACAGAGAGAAAAAAACAATCAGGCATCAGAAAGACAAGAAATACTGTATAATTTGTCAGCATTAAACAACAAGAAAAACAGAAGAAATACTAAGGTGATCACCAGCCACTAGTCCTAAACTTCATTAAAAGACCCAGAATTTAGGTAAAGTTGAGGCCGTGGCACGCTCCAATTACTAATAAATGAATTATTTGGAATCATTATGATCACACTATAATGTGGTATACTTTTCAGTAAGAATGAGGCATTTTTAAATGTTGACCCCTGTGTAGTCACACCCCTGACCTAGCTCCAGCTGCCACCCTGGGATGGCCCACATGCATTTTTGTGTAGATCACGGTACACTGAGGACGGATTGTAAATGTTGTTTAGTCCCTTTAAGTGATTAGCTTCTGGGTTATGGATGAACTGACATTTATTTCTGAATTAACTTCTCTCCATCACTGACAGGGTGATATTTCTAAATATTTTGTGAATATTCTGTTAATGATCTAATTTACAGAAAAACAGAATGTTATTTTTCCTTCAGAAGTTACTTTGATTTTGCAGACTGTTGGTCTGACATAAAAACCACACAAGTCAGGAATTACGTTTAAATTTAAAACATCTTCTTGTGTGCAGGAATTCCATCTTTCTGCTATTGAGCAGAGGATCATGCAGGAAATTGAGCTCCGCATTATGCAGATCACATACAGAGAGCTGGTGACAGAGGACGGCGAGCTGATGCTGACCGCCACCGCTGAGGAGGCTGTGCAGCCCGCCTTCGACACACCTGTCAAAAACTACAGGATCGTGGAGGGAATGAACGTCACATTCCACTGCAAGATGTCTGGAATGCCGCTTCCTAAGGTACTGAATTTGAGTCTTACTTTGTGCGCAGTCCACCAGTGAAATGAACTTTGGACTAACACATTTGAATGTTTGCCAGATTGCTTGGTTCAAAGATGGTCAGCGTATCCGAGCCGGCGACCGTTACCAGATGGAGGTTCTTAAGGATGGTCGTGCTAGCCTGCGTATTCCTGTGGTAGTGGCAGAGGATGAGGGCGTTTACACCGCCTTTGCCACCAACATGAAGGGGAATGCTGTGAGCTCCGGGAAGCTCTACGTGGAGCCGTCAGGAGCTGTGACAGCACCAAGAGTCACTGCACAGCCAGCAATGCAGAGGATCAGGTGAGCCTCTCAACAACCGTGCAACGTTGCTCAGAATGTGACGGTTTTAAACTCAGATGGCTTTGTTTTTCCTCAGGTCCACATCTCCTCGTTCTCTGAGCCGCTCACCTGGCCGTTCTCCCAGTCGTTCACCGGGACGCTCGCCTGCTCGGCGGCTGGATGAGACAGATGAGGCTCAGCTGGAAAGACTCTACAAACCTGTGTTTGTAATGAAACCTTCATCATGTCGATGTGCCGAGGGCCACACCGCCAGGTTTGATCTTAAGGTTGTCGGCAGGCCAATGCCAGACACATACTGGTTCCACAACGGTGAGCAAACAATCCATTACAGAGTATCAGCTTGAAAGGTTCTATCTTTCTTCTGTCAATCAACATCTGTTTTCTTTCTCAGGACAACAAGTGGTTAGTGACTACACCCACAAGATTGTGGTTAAGGAAGACGGCACTCAGTCCCTGATCATTGTCCCAGCCATGCCGGAAGACTCAGGGGAGTGGACAGTCGTGGCTCAGAACAGAGCCGGAAGGACCTCCCTATCTGTCACTCTCACTGTCGATGGTAAGACTGCAGTTTGAACATACCCTTAAAGTGTTTTGTTTTATCAATTAAGGTTCCTGATGAGCGTTTTCTCACAATTTCAGCAAAAGAAACTTTGGTGCGTCCTCAGTTTATTCAGAAGCTGAAGAATATCAGCGTAAAGCAGGGCACTCTGGTTGAACTGGCCGTCAAAGCCATTGGAAACCCTTTGCCAGACATTGTCTGGCTGAAAAACAGTGACATTGTTACGCCACACAAGCACCCCAATGTCAGGTATGTTTTATACAAACTCATTCTGACCCAAGCTGAACCGACAGGAGAAACGCAGAGTTCTTCATTTGTTACCTCAGACAAGAAGGTTGTTCTTTAGTCTGAGTCCATTTGTTGGATTTATAGAAATTAAGTTGTATATAGACCTGTTGGTGCTGGTGCCTATGTCTGGACTCCCCCTGGATAGGACAGCAGTTTGACAGGTTACTTCCCCAGCCAAGACCAACTATTTACAGCTGGGTTGACTGAGACAATGCAGGTTAAGTGTCTTGACCAAGGACACAGACATTTTATTTATTTGTTTATTTATTTGGAACCCCATTAGCTTCCACAAAGTGGTTACTAGTCTTCCTGCGGTCCAAAAACTTAAAATCACAATACAACTATATTTCAACTTTTCACACATGTTCTACTATGAGAACAAATTGGGCTACCCTGGCAGCTCTATTCTGCACAAGCTGCATTTTTTTCAGGTGCCCCTGTTGAGCACTAGACCAAATGACTGAGCAGTGCTCCAGGTGTGGCAAAACCAGAGACTGGACCACTGTTTTCATGACCAAGGGTGGACAGTCTGGTGCACACCTTTGAGCCAAAGCAACACCTCTGCCCATCCTGGACATGATATGGTTGATGTGATCAGACCATGAGAGCTGATTATCTAACTTAACACCCAAGAGTTTAGTATTGGACACTTGCTCTATCGTAGTTGTATTGATAGTCAAATTTGACATGTTGTGAGCGGGAATCGAACCCAGGTCTACATATTGGCAGGCCAGCTCTTTATGTACTGAGTTACCCTAATTGAGCCAAATAATCATGCAGCTCCATATCGGCTCTGCTGTGACCACCCAAAGCAAATGCAGTCAGCCAAATAAGTCAGACAGATGAGTCAAATAAATCGTGTAGTTGGTGGTCCACGATGTCAGAATAAGTTGTGATGGTAAAATTGCCAGTAATTCATTTGCTTAATACCTTTTCAAGAGTTTGTCATTTCTGGTCGGTTGATTTTCCACCACTGTTTGCCACCAGGTTTATCCACAAACTGCCATTGTTCTATATTGTCAGACTTGATAACTGATTTTAATAGTGACCATAATCTTTAATACAATAAATTAATGTGTCAGGATTGAAGGAGCCAGGGGTGAAGCCAAATTCCAGATTCCATCAGCACAAGGCCCAGACAGTGCCTGGTACACAGCTACAGCCATCAACAAGGCTGGCAGGGATACCACTCGCTGCAGAGTCAACGTTGAAGTGGAGTATGTCGAACCTGAACCAGAGAGGAAACTCATTATTCCCAAAGGAACCTACAAGGCCAAGGAGATCGCCCCTCCGGAGGTGGAGCCCCTTCATCTTCGATATGGTCAGGAGCAGTGGGAGGACGGAGACCTCTATGACAAGGAGAAGCAACAAAAACCACAATTCAAGAAGAAACTGACTTCTGTCAGAATGAAGCATATTGGACCAGCTCATTTTGAGTGCAGACTGACTCCGATTGGTGACCCCACTATGGTCGTGGAGTGGCTGCACGACGGCAAACCTCTGGAAGCTGCCAACAGGCTACGCATGATCAACGAATTTGGGTACTGCAGTCTCGACTATGAAGTGGCGTACGCAAGAGACAGTGGTGTCATCACCTGCAGAGCTACCAACAAGTACGGAATTGATCAGACCTCTGCCACCCTCATTGTCAAGGATGAGAAGGGTCTTGTTGAAGAAACACAGCTTCCTGAAGGCAGGAAGGGGGCACACAGAATTGAGGAGATGGAGCGCATTGCTCATGAAGGAGCACCTTTTGGAGTCACTGCTGAAGAAGAGACTGAGAAAACAAAACCTGACATTGTTCTAGTTCCAGAACCAGTTAGGGTTTTAGAGGGTGACACGGCACGATTCCGTTGCAGAGTGACCGGTTATCCAGCACCCAAAGTCAACTGGTACCTCAATGGACAACTTATCCGCAAAAGCAAGAGGTACAGACTTCGGTATGATGGTATTTACTATCTGGAGATTGTTGAAATCAAGTCCTATGATGCAGGAGAGGTCAGAGTGGTGGCAGACAGCAACATGGGTTCAGCCGAGCACACTGTGAAGCTGGAGATTCAGCAGAAAGAGGACTTCAGAACACATCTTCGCCGTGCTCCTGAGGCCAAGGCAGCCGAGCTCCAACCTGAGGCTGGAAAAATTCCATTTGAGGTTGTGAAGGCTGAGAAACCTGCAGAGGATTCTCAGCTGAAAGAGGTGGTCACACTCAAGAAGGCACAGAGAATTGTACACGAGAAAGCCACCGAGGAGACTGAAGAGCTGAGGAGCAAATTTAAGCGCAGGACAGAAGAAGGCTATTATGAGTCCATCACAGCAGTGGAGCTCAAGACACGAAAGAGGGACGACTCCTATGATCTGCTGCGGAAGACAAAAGAGAACTGCTTCATCATGTCAAAGAGAAGAGGAAGCTGAGAAGAAGAAAGAGGAGGAGCGCCACAAACTGACTGCCACACCCCTCAAACCGGAGCGGGTCAAACTATCACCTAGTATGGAAGCTCCTAAGATCCTGGAGCGCATTACCAGCCAGACGGTTGCACAGGGTGATGAAGTAAAGTTCAGAGTCAGGGTTGTTGGCCGACCAGAACCTGAGTGCCAGTGGTTTAAGAATGGAGTTCAGCTGGTGAAATCTGACCACATTTACTGGTACTGGCCTGAGGACCATTTGTGTGAACTGGTGATCAGAGATGTCACAGCTGAGGATTCAGCAAGCATCATGGTCAAAGCTGTTAACACTGCAGGGGAGACCTCGAGCCACGCCTTCCTGTTAGTGCAAGGTGAAGTATCTCCAGTGTTTCCACGTTTACATCCTGCTGCTTTACAATGAATGCTGTCTGATTTTTCATTATTATGTTCAATAACTGCAGCAAAGCAAGTCATCACCTTCACGCAGAAACTGGAAGATGTTGATGCAAAGGAAAAGGATACCATGGCCACCTTTGAATGTGAAACCAATGAACCTTTTGTCAAGGTCAAATGGCTGAAGAATAATGCTGAGATTTTCTCTGGTGACAAATACAGAATGCACTCTGACAGAAAGGTTCACTTTCTGTCTGTGCTAATGATTGAAATGCGGGATGCTGCAGAATTCCTGCGTCGTAGCAGACGATGATCACATCAGGACGACTTCCGAGCTTCGTGTTGAAGGTGGGTTGGCTGTCCACTGGTGAGATCTAAAGTAGAGAAATGCAACAGCAACAACATGAAGTAGGCACTTCAGAGCCGTAGCTTGATGACGTATGGCGATCAGTCTAAATCACAGAATGCAAGTACATTTTGGACGTGTCCAACTCCACTTAGCTATTTACATGTCACATAATGTGAGGCCAAAGTACTGTGCAGGGCAGAAAGTGGTTGTTTTTACTCTTCTAACCCTCAGGGGTCCAGCAAGTCCAGGGATCCCTGCATGTTAACTAGATATGGGTGTGTTTTGATCTTAGCATAAAATAAATCCAACCTGGTCTCACGGCAAGTCGTGATTCAGCAGTATGAAATCTACATTAATCTATTGGTTTGTGATATTGTGACGAAAAGCGGTTTATTTTCATCACAGCAGTACGATCATTATTCTAATTCATCCGTGATGGCTGCACAAAATTAAAAGTGAAGCGGGGGGTGGTGGGGTTGTTGTTAGGGTTGGGGGTAGGAGTAGGGTAATAATACTGAGTAAAAAAAAAAAATCACAAAAATTTGACTCATTTCATGATGGGAGCATGAAAAAAAAAACGTGAGACTGGGCTGAATAAATCATCAGATTGTCATCAGTCACAGCCTGTAAGAGCAGGTTGTGCTGGAACCTGGCACATTTCTATTTTGACAGCAAACTCAAGGGCCGTTTTCTGGCAATTTAATACATTTCTGCGCAACTGCGAGCAGAAATTGGCCACCAGAGCTCCCTGAGGTGAAACGCAAAGATCAACTTTTGTATTTTTCAGTTCGTTCTTATTATTTACAAGTAGAGTGTCTGCACATTGTGAACCCACTTATATAAGGTACGTGTGGATGTTGCACCATATAAATAGCAGTAAAACTCTGCACTCAACTTCAGACATGGTTTTTGATGGTTTACAGCGCAGTTACATTCCGCTGGCTCACGGGGACAGTGTGGTGCTTAATTGGTGCACTTATTTCAAGAGCGTAAGGTTCCCAGTTTAAGACAACCTGTGCCTATTCTCCAGTCCAAGTCAACATGCAGATTTGTACCGGATCCCCTGTTTGTGTTGCCTCACGAAAGCGGTGCACCTACACTGAGCATGTCACACCTCATTTATTGACCTACACCCCCTTGGTCACACAGATCCACGCATGTACACTCACGATTTAAAGAATGCGAGCATGGCATCATTTAGAAACAAGCAACAATGCTGTATGCTGCTGTGCACCAAATGGAAGATCAAGCCCTTCATGGCAACACAAGTAAATGCAAACATAAAATGTAAACAAAGTCAGAAGATTTAACTTAACTCCACCCTTCTGTGTCCGCCACAGGAGCCCCGCTGGAAATGGTGAAGCCACTGGAGGACACAGAGGTGCCGGAGACCTACTCTGCAGAGTTTGAGTGTGGTGTCTCGTGAGGATGCAGAGGGCAGCTGGTACTTTGGAGACAGTGAACTTTCTTCCAGCAGTAAATACACCATGTCATCTCGCCGTGGACGGCACACCTTGTCCGTCAAAGACATCAAAAAGGAGGATCAGGGGAAATATACTTTCAGAGTTGCTGACCTCACGACATCTGCCTCACTGAAGATGAAACGTGAGTGATAGATATATCTGTCATGGAAGCAACAACGGTTTATTTCTTAACTGACAACGATTCAGTTAGAAACTGAATGATTTTCATCCTAAAATTCATCAAGAACTGACACAAATGCTGGTGTCCTGTGGACATCACACTTTAGTTCCCACATTGCAGCTTTTGTTTTTTTTAAATCCAGCGTCTGACAAACTGTTGATGTTTCAGTGCGTCCGGTGACTCTGGTGCAGCCGCTCCCCGAACTGACCGTGTGCGAGGGAGACATCGCTCAGATGGAAGTCAAGTTCTCCCAGGAGAATGTGGAAGGATCGTGGATGAAGAACGGCCAGCCTGTCACTGCCTCAAACCGTGTGCACATGGTTGTTGACAAACAGATCCACAAACTCCTGATTGAAGACACCACCAAGGATGACTATGGAATGTACTCTTTTGTGGTTCCTGCTCAGGACATCTCAACTTCTGCAAAGCTGATCATTCAGAGTAAGACACCTCAGAGCATCGTTTTTTGTTTGTGTGTGTTCCCGAGTGTCACTTTAGTTGATATGTCTGTTTAGAATTCCAAAATGACACTTGTAGCATTTGTGTTTTCCGCTTTGCAGCCATTGGTATCTTGATCCCACTGAAGGATACAAACGCTATTGAAGGCACCAAGGCCGTCCTGGAGGCCAAGATCTCAGCTCAGGATGTCATCTCAGTGAAATGGTACCATGATGACAAACTGCTGACGTCTAGCGACAGAGTCCAGATTGTGGCCAAAGGAGCCAAACAGCGTCTGGTCTTCAGCAGGACGTACGCCTCAGATGAAGGACGGTACAAACTGGTGGTGGGCCGAGTTGACACCAGCTGTGTCCTTTCTGTTGAGCGTAAGTTGTTGAATGAAGACACTCAAATGAGGGCTGGTTGAGGTCATTGCTAAGCTGATAAGGTAGCTCACTGTCTTTACTCTTCCTATGAACAGCTGTTGAGATTGTGATGCCAATGAAAGACAAAGAATGCGCTGAGTCTGAGAACGTCACCTTTGAGGTTGAGGTGTCTCATCCAGGCATAGATGCTTTCTGGACCTTCAAGAGGCAGCCACTCAAAGCCGGCCCCCAATACAAAATGGAGTCCAAGAACACGCGCCACACCCTGACTGTCCTAAACACCATGAAGGACGAGGAAGGCGAGTACATGTTTGCAGCTGGTGAGAAGACCAGCAGTGCTGTGCTCACAGTATCAGGTATGTCGGCATGCTTTCCATTTTTTCAAGATAATCCACTATAGTATAGAAGAACCAAGTGTTGACTGCCTGGACTCTCCTATCAACAGGTGGTGCTATCAAGAAGCCCTTGCGAGATTTGGTAGTTGCTGACTCCCAGACAGCCGTGCTGGAGTGTGAAGTCGCCAACCCGTCTGCGGAGGGCAAGTGGCTGAAGGACGGCAAACCTGTTGACTACAGTGAGAATGTGCTAAGTGAGGAGGACCATGTCATCAGGCGCCTCGTCATCGTCATCACCAAGGCCACAGATATCGGAGAGTACACCTACCAGGTTGCCACCTCCAAGACCTCCGCCACTCTGAAAGTCGAGGGTGGGTCCTTATTTTATCAAAACTTGTTCATGACTGAATTCTGGAGATGTTACTGAATTCAAAAAGATCATTTTGGGACCAAGATTTTGTAATTTATCAATTAGTATTTAATGTTTTACAGCTCTGATCAAAATCTCTCTTAACTCTTAGCTCCTGAAATGAAGCAGGACAGATTTTTCACTTTCATGGAACTTTTAAAACTTTTAGAAAAATTGATTAAATTTTAAAAAGTAGCAAATTTCAACATTTTAAACATTTTCTGCTGCTTTGTTATTAAACCTGACAATAGCAGCCGTTTAATCTGCATGTCAGCTGTTTTGTTGCTGCTTTGTAACATGGATGTGAAATGTCACAGATATGATGATCTGTGCAGTCAAGGTCATCACATCTGATGATGTGACATCTGTGTATTTCATGTCCATGTTCACACACATCCAGATCCATTCCCACAGATGCTCTCAAAGTAAAATAATTTTACTTTCATTGAAAGCTCTATTGAAAGGAACCAGTCTTGTACAACCCCTGGCAAAAATGATGGAATCACCGGCCTCGGAAAATGTTCATTCAGTTGTTTAATTTTGTAGAAAAAAAGCAGATCACAGACATGACACAAAACTAAAGTCATTTCAAATGGCAACTTTCTGGCTTTAAGAAACAATATAAGAAATCAGGAAAAAAATTGTGGCAGTCAGTAACAGTTACTTTTTTAGACCAAGCAGAGGGAAAAAAATTTGGAATCACTCAATTCTGAGGAATAAAATTATGGAATCATGAAAAAACAAAAGAACACTCCAACACGTCACTAGTATTTCGTGCACCACCTCTGGCTTTTATAACAGCTTGCAGTCTCTGAGGCATGGACTTAATGAGTGACAAACAGTACTCTTCATCTATTGGCTCCAACTTTCTCTGATTGCTGTTGCCAGATCAGCTTTGCAGGTTGGAGCCTTGTCATGGACCATTTTCTTCAACTTCCACCAAAGATTTTCAATTGGATTAAGATCCGGACTATTTGCAGGCCATGACATTGACCCTATGTGTCTTTTTGCAAGGAATGTTTTCACAGTTTTTGCTCTATGGCAAGATGCATTATCATCTTGAAAATGATTTCATCATCCCCAAACATCCTTCAATGATGGGATAAGAAAGTGTCCAAATATCAACGTAGCTTGTGCATTTATTGATGATGTAATGACAGCCATCTCCCCAGTGCCTTTACCTGACATGCAGCCCCATATCATCAGTGACTTGGAAATTTACATGTTCTCTTCAGGCAGTCATTTATAAATCTCATTGGAACGGCACAAACAAAAAGTTCCAGCATCATCACCTTGCCCACTGCAGATTCGAGATTCATCACTGAATATGACTTTCATCCAGTCATCCACAGTCCACGATTGCTTTCCTTAGCCCATTGTAACCTTGTTTTTTACTGTTTAGGTGTTAATGATGGCTTTTGTTTAGCTTTTCTGTATGTAAATCCCATTTCCTTTAGGCGGTTTCTTACAGTTTGGTCACAGACGTTGACTCCAGTTTCCTCCCATTCGTTCCTCATTTGTTTTGTTGTGCATTTTTGATTTTTGAGACATATTGCTTTAAGTTTTCTGTCTTGACGCTTGATGTCTTCCTTGGTCTACCAGTATGTTTGCCTTTAACAACCTTCCCATGTTGTTTGTATTTGGTCCAGAGTTTAGACACAGCTGACTGTGAACAACCAACATCGTTTGCAATATGCGTGATGATTTACCCTCTTTTAAGAGTTGATAATCCTCTCCTTGTTTCAATTGACATCTCTCGTGTTGGAGCCATGATTCATGTCAGTCACTTGGTGCAGCAGCTCTCCAGGGTGTGGTCACTCCTTTTTAGATGCAGACAGGAGCAGATCTGATTTGGCAGGTGGTTCGTTTGGGGATGAAAATTTACAGGGTGATTCCATAATTTTTTCCTCAGAATTGAGTGATTCCATATTTTTTCCCCTGCTTGGTCTAAAAAAGTAACCATTACTGACTGCCACAATTTTTTTTCCTGATTTCTTATAGTGTTTCTTAAAGCCAGAAAGTTGCCATTTGAAATGACTTTAGTTTGTGTATGTCTGTGATCTGCTTTTTTTCCAAATTAAACAACTGAATGAACATCCTCCGAGGCCGGTGATTCCATAATTTTACCAGGGGTTGTATAAAGTACCTCAAAGTGACATTGAGTGAAAGTACAAGTTACCATAAAATTACTTTGGTAAAAGTTAAGTTTCCTTTAATAATATTACTTAAGTAAAAGTCTTAAAGTATCTGACATTTACTGTACTTAAGTGTCAAAAGTAATTTCATATAAAATGTACTTTAAGTACATTTTGTAGGAGAGTGGAGAGTGAAACAGCGACACGAAAGAACACCAGTGTGATCCAGAGAAACAAGGGGGGCCTCAGCCCCTATAAAAGGCTGGACCCGCCTCTGATGGAGCAGTTGGTGTTGGTGTCGGATGAGTGAGCAATAGGTGGATGCATGTAGCTATAAATAAAGCTGCTGTTCGTTTTCCTGGATCCCACACACACTTTTCTGTTAAACACAACGGTCAGGCTCTTGTGAAACAGAACAGTCATTCATAGCTACACGTTGTGCCAAATTTAAGGAAAAGTAAAAAACAAACAAACAACGCAAGCATCACCACCACCAACCACTGCAAAGCAACAAAACGTGGCGCAAGTTGCACTCTTGAATCCAAAACGTGGCGCGCTTTTTGTGTGTGTGTGTGTGTGTGTGTGTGTGTGTGGTGTGTGTGTGTGTGTGTGTGTGTGTGTGTGTGTGGTGTGTGTGTGTGTGTGTGAAACTTGTTTTATGTCAAACACAGCCCTTGATGCTGCAGGGGAGGAAGCTGCTGCGCTCCGTCTACAGAGAACTGTATCTGCTGTGTGCCGGCTTACTTTCACCTCTGCAAACAGGCATTGCCCAATCAAATTTCTTCTACTTTCATATTGTAGTAACGCGTAACGATATGTTTTAGGGGAATGTCGTGGAGTAAAAGTGAAAGTCACCAGAAATGTAATAATGAAGTAAAGTACAGATACCGGAGATTCGGTGCAGCAGGGACGGTGCTGCATTCACTCTACTGTACTGTTGTGATGAAAAGGGAGCTGAGCCAAAGGTGAAGCTCTCGACCTACTGGTCAGTCTTCGTTCCTACTCTCACCTATGGTCATGGTTGGGTCATGACCGAAAAGAACTAGACGCGGGTACAAGCGGACGAAATGGTTTCCTCAGGGGGTGGCTGGTGTCTTAGAGATAGGGTGACAAGCTCGGAATCCATGGGAGCTCGGAGTAGAGCTGTACTCTTCACGTTGAAAGGAGCCAGCTGAGGTGGTTCAGGCATCTGGTAAGGATGTCTCCTGGGTGCCTCCCTAGGGAGGTGTTCCAGGCACATCCAACTGGGACAAGACCCCAGGGAAGAGCCAGGACTAAGTGGAGTGATTATTCTTCACACTGGCCTGGGAAACACCTCGGGATCCCCTAGTCAGAGGTGGTCAATGTGGCCCGGGAAAGGGAAGTCTGGGGTCCCCTGCTGGAGCTGGTTGCCTCCAACCTGATCTCGGATAAGTGTTGAAGCGAGTGAGTGAGTGACGTACAGATATGTCAAAATTCTACTTAAGTACAGTCATGAAGTTTCTACTTCGTTTACATAACAACACTGAAAGGAACACAAAGCAAAAGATGAGAAAAAATAACATTCTACTCACCCAGTTTTCCAAGATTTCCAGATTCCACAACAATCCAAACAGCAAAGAAGCCAACACGCATGCATCAAGAATGCGATCGCGATTGCCAGCCAAGGGATAAAAGGTCCACTAGTCCTCATACAGAGGACAGCCAGAGATCATTTCAAGTTCCACTAGTCCTCAGGTACAAGATGGCCGGCCAGAGAATAATGTCCAGGTCCACTTCATCAATCAATCAATCAATTTTTTATATAGCGCCAAATCACAACAAACAGTTGCCCCAAGGCACTTATATTGTAAGGCAAGGCCATACAATAATTATGTAAAACCCCAACGGTCAAAACGACCCCCTGTGAGCAAGCACTTGGCTACAGTGGGAAGGAAAAAACTCCCTTTTAACAGGAAGAAACCTCCAGCAGAACCAGGCTCAGGGAGGGGCAGTCTTCTGGGACTGGTTGGGGCTGAGGGAGAGAACCAGGAAAAAGACATGCGTGGAGGGGAGCAGAGATCGATCACTAATGATTAAATGCAGAGTGGTGCATACAGAGCAAAAAGAGAAAGAAACAGTGCATCATGGGAACCCCCAGCAGTCTACGTCTATAGCAGCATAACTAAGGGATGGTTCAGGGTCACTGATCCAGCCCTAACTATAAGCTTTAGCAAAAAGGAAAGTTTTAAGCCTAATCTTAAAAGTAGAGAGGGTGTCTGTCTCCTGATCTGAATTGGGAGCTGGTTCCACTGGAGAGGAGCCTGAAAGCTGAAGGCTCTGCCTCCCATTCTACTCTTACAAACCCTAGGAACACAGTAGCCTGCAGTCTGAGAGCGAAGCGCTCTATTGGGGTGATATGGTACTACGAGGTCCCTAAGATAAGATGGGACCTGATTATTCAAAACCTTATAAGTAAGAAGAAGAATTTTAAATTCTATTCTAGAATTAACAGGAAGCCAATGAAGAGAGGCCAATATGGGTGAGCTATGCTCTCTCCTTCTAGTCCCTGTCAGTACTCTAGCTGCAGCATTTTGAATTAACTGAAGGCTTTTAGGGAACTTTTAGGACAACCTGATAATAATGAATACAATAGTCCAGCCTAGAGGAATAAATGCATGAATTAGTTTTTCAGCATCACTCTGAGACAAGACCTTTCTGATTTTAGAGATTGCGTAAATGCAAAAAAGCAGTCCTACATATTTGTTTAATATGCGCTTTGAATGACATATCCTGATCAAAATGACTCCAAGATTTCTCACAGTATTACTAGAGGTCAGGGTAATGCCATCCAGAGTAAGGATCTGGTTAGACACCATGTTTCTAAGATTTGTGGGGCCAAGTACAATAACTTCAGTTTTATCTGAGTTTAAAAGCAGGAAATTAGAGGTCATCCATGTCTTTATGTCTGTAAGACAATCCTGCAGTTTAGCTAATTGGTGTGTGTCCTCTGGCTTCATGGATAGATAAAGCTGGGTATCACTGCGTAACAATAAAAATTTAAGCAATACCGTCTAATATACTGCCTAAGGGAAGCATGTATAAAGTGAATAAAATTGGTCCTAGCACAGAACCTTGTGGAACTCCATAATTAACTTTAGTCTGTGAAGAAGATTCCCCATTTACATGAACAAATTGTAATCTATTAGACAAATATGATTCAAACCACCGCAGCGCAGTGCCTTTAATACCTATGACATGCTCTAATCTCTGTAATACATTTTTATGGTCAACAGTATCAAAAGCAGCACTGAGGTCTAACAGAACAAGCACAGATATGAGTCCACTGTCCGAGGCCATAAGAAGATCATTTGTAACCTTCACTAATGCTGTTTCTGTACTATGATGAATTCTAAAACCTGACTGAAACTCTTCAAATAGACCATTCCTCTGCAGATGATCAGTTAGCTGTTTTACAACTACCCTTTCAAGAATTTTTGAGAGAAAAGGAAGGTTGGAGATTGGCCTATAATTAGCTAAGATAGCTGGGTCAAGTGATGGCTTTTTAAGTAATGGTTTAATTACTGCCACCTTAAAAGCCTGTGGTACATAGCCAACTAACAAAGATAGATTTCATATTTAAGATCGAAGCATTAAATAATGGTAGGGCTTCCTTGAGCAGCCTGGTAGGAATGGGGTCTAAAAACATGTTGATGGTTTGGATGAAGTAACTAATGAAAATAACTCAGACAGAACAATCGGAGAGAAAGAGTCTAACCAAATACCGGCATCACTGAAGCAGCCAAAGATAACGATACGTCTTTGGGATGGTTATGAGTAATTTTTTCTCTAATAGTTAAAATTTTGTTAGCAAAGAAAGTCATGAAGTCATTACTAGTTAAAGTTAATGGAATACTCAGCTCAATAGAGCTCTGACTCTTTGTCAGCCTGGCTACAGTGCTGAAAAGAAACCTGGGGTTGTTCTTATTTTCTTCAATTAGTGATGAGTAGAAAGATGTCCTAGCTTTACGGAGGGCTTTTTATAGAGCAACAGACTCTTTTTCCAGGCTAAGTGAAGATCTTCTAAATTAGTGAGACGCCATTTCCTCTCCAACTTACGGGTTATCTGCTTTAAGCTACGAGTTTGTGAGTTATACCACGGAGTCAGGCACTTCTGATTTAAAGCTCTCTTTTTAGAGGAGCTACAGCATCCAAAGTTGTCTTCAATGAGGATGTAAAACTATTGACGAGATACTCTATCTCACTTACAGAGTTTAGGTAGCTACTCTGCACTGTGTTGGTATATGGCATTAGAGAACATAAAGAAGGAATCATATCCTTAAACCTAGTTACAGCGCTTTCTGAAAGACTTCTAGTGTAATGAAACTTATTCCCCACTGCTGGGTAGTCCATCAGAGTAAATGTAAATGTTATTAAGAAATGATCAGACAGAAGGGAGTTTTCAGGGAATACTGTTAAGTCTTCTATTTCCATACCATAAGTCAGAACAAGATCTAAGATATGATTAAAGTGGTGGGTGGACTCATTTACTTTTCCTCAGGTTCTGATCAATGCTTCCACATAATGTCCAATCACAACTCTGCCTTCAGCTCAAATTCTGTCACGATTGTGGCACGTTAGATAGAGAGTCTGTTATCTCCTGAAAATAGCGTCTTCTGAGTTTTTCCAATATGAGACATACGTCTGCGTTTGTGGTGGAGACAGTCCATGTCCATGATCGCAGCAGCGGTAAACCAGCATCCTGTGACACAAACAGCAGCGTCATCAAAATCTGACAGACTCTGAAAAAGTTTCGGGGTGACGTGTGTCGTCTCCTCTGTAAATCCGCATCAATTCAAAGAAAAGCTCCAAAGCTTTGTTATCAGACATAACCACTTTCGTTTCACTCTGTCTGTCGGCCGTCGGGATGTTTCGTGTTTTGCTAATAAGTACGTCACACTCCAGGAAATGCAGATTTGCTGAGTGAGACGTTTGCACCTATTAACTCGCTCAGGGAGAGGAATAAAAAACATCAGAGACCACTAAAAACCACTAAGACTTACAATCATGAATACTTGATGTTGTGTTGCTAACTGATAAAAACACGTGACATGTTCTTTAAGTTTTGGTGAAAATGAGACGAAACTCATGGACAAAAATCAGCCGACAGTCATGTCCTTTGACCTGATGGGCAACTAAGTTGTTTTCTTAATGTCATAAAATAAAAGTTAGTAACAGCGCTGTGAGATGAGAACTTTTTACAGGTACTGTGTATGAACGTTTGATTCTGTTGCAATGTGTCCAGTGGAGACAGCGCCCCCTAGCTTCGTTCAGAGACTTCAGAGCTCACACAGTCAGACAGGGCAGCCAGCTCAGGCTGGATGTCCGGGTCACGGGAATCCCTACACCTGTGGTGAAGTTCTACAGAGAGGAGCCGAGATCCAGAGCTCCGCCGACTCAGGATCCTCCAGGATGGAGACCTGCACAGCCTGATGATTGCCGAGGCCTTCCCAGAGGATTCTGGGACATATTCTGTAACTGCCACCAACAGCAGTGGACGAGCCACGTCGACTGCTGAGCTGCTGGTTCAAGGTGAGCTTATTCATGTTAATAGATATCAAAATATGAGAATGCCTGGAGGTTTTGGACCTTTTCTTTTAATTTGACATTAAATTCAAATAAGAACAAAAACAGCACAAAAACAGTGATCATGTTAAAACCAAATACAGACTCAAAAGTATTAAAAATGCAAAGAATCATCAGGATTCATGAGGACAAATCTGATCATAACAGAGAAACAGTTTCAGCTTTTAAAATGAATTCAGTCCTTAAATTACCTTAACCACACAGTGATCATTTTCAAATTTAACGATAAATGTATTGTTCAAGAATATCGTCAAAGGTTCCATTTTTCAGCTTCAGGTGGGAATTTTTCAGTTGCCAGAAAATAAATACTGCCACACTCAGTTAATCTACAACTATAAGCAACAGTCTCACAGAAGCCTGTTCTCAAGGATCTGGAAATGGAGCAATATCTCCGCCTGGTGGACATTTACCAATAATGCAGGTACAGTATAATTTCACCAAGAGATTGTCTTAATAGATTAAGTGTTAGCTTAGCATGAAGGCAAGCATAACTGAATGACTTCACTTTCTCAGTTCTTTTTGTAATTATATATGCTGGGACATGAATGAGCAAAGCTCTTCAGCATTCACCAAGTTTATTTCGGTCCTTCAGACTTTTTCAGTAAATGGGAAGCATTAGCATGGCTAAAAACTTCAGGCAATTTACACACTAAATAGGCACTGACTGACCTCATGAGCTGTCCAAGGTGCGTGCTGCCTCTAACTTTAGCATTCCTGGATTCAGTGCCAACTCAACATTTATTTCCTGTTTTAGTGTCGACTGTGCACTGATTACCCACAAGATCTCCTCTTTATTTATTTATTTATTTGTTTGTTTGTTTGTTTTTGAATTGAAACAAACACAAAATGTTACACCAAAACCTTATAGAAATTACCACAGCAAAAAACTGTAAAACAGGATAATCTCCTGTACTGTTTGTCCAGGAATTTTAATTTAATTAATTTAATTTAATTAGCTTATAATGCGCCAAATTACAGCAAAAGCCGTCTCAAGTCACCACGAAACAACATAAAATAAATAATTAAAAATGAATAAAAATTTCAAATATATAATTAAAAGCAGAAGTAAAAGAATAAACTGATAAAAAATGAAAACTTTCATAAGAAAGAGAATAAAAATAAATTGCACTGTACGTGGATGACATCCTAATATACCTAAAAGACCTCGCTCACTCATTTCTGAACTATTCAAGCTTTTAGATAGCTTTGGTAAATACGCGGGCTATAAACTGAATGTTCAGAAACCCAAATCCTAACACATAATTATATTCCATCCAAACAAATTAAGGACAAATTTAATCTGAATTGGGACAAGACTCAATGAAATATCTAGGCATACTGTTTCCAAAGGACATTACCACATTAGCAAAGACTAACTATGACCCACTCCTTACTAGAATAAAACTAGATATACAAAGATGGAACTCCAACCCCTTTATGAGCCTTACTCAAAGGGTGGAGACCATAAAATGAATATACTCCCGAGATTTCTTTTTCTATTCCAGGCCCTTCCAGTTGAAATGACCACAAAACAATTCTCCGAATGGGATAATATATTTTCCAGATTCATTTGGCAGGGGAAAAAACCCAGGGTAAGGTTTAGAACACTACAACTATCGAAAGAGAGAGGAGGAATGGCTGTACCAAATTTAAAGGATTACTTTTTCTCATCCCAAATTAGACCAGTGATAAATTTGTGTAATCAAGACTACCAGGCCAGGTGGAAAGACATTGAAATGTCACTCATTAAGGACCTCCCAATCCAGGCAGCATTGGGTAATAAAGACCTGGGGAATTGCTTAAACAAACTGCAAATCCATGGACAAAATTTCAAATTAAAATCTGGAACTCTGTTAAAGATATATATAAACTACACGACAAGTTAGGATAATTAGATGGTGCGCCTACGACCCTGACTTCAAACCGAATCAACTGGACTGTAGATTTAAATGCTGGATAATCAAGGGGAATAACAACATTTCACTCGATAACAAATAAAGGACAATTTAAAAGTTTTGAGACTCTGAGAAGGGAACACTTTCTGGAAAAGCAAGACTTTTACAGATATTTACAATTACGTAATTATTTTAACCAGGTGATTAGAAATTTTACAGTGGACCCTGATGATCCAATACTAAAAGAGGTATTACGTGCTTATTCATCGGAACGAGGCAAGGGTACAATATCTAGACTATATAAGAGCTTTATGAATAAAAAATCTTATTCTACAGATTATATTAAAGATAAATGGGAGAAGGAATGTAATTTTGAAATTTTGAGAGAGGAATGGGACAGTTACTGTGAGTTTCAATGGAAATGCACCAACTCACATACATGGAGAGAATTTGCATGGAAATGTCTAATCAGATTCTTTGTGACCCCCAAGCAGAAAGCTCACTTTGCAGGAGACGACCCATTGTGTTGGAGGTTGTGCGGGAGCCGGGATGCTAATCACTGGCATATACGAGGTCTATTAGAAAAGTATCCGACCTTATTATTTTTTTCAAAAACCATATGGATTTGAATCACGTGTGATTACATCAGACATGCTTGAACCCTCGTGGGCATGCGAGAGTTTTTTCACGCCTGTCGGTTACGTCATTCGCCTGTGGGCAGTCTTTGAGTGAGGAGTCGTCCACCCGCTCGTCGATTTTTTTCATTGTTTAGGAATGGCTCAGAGACTGTTGCTTTGTTTGATAAAATTTTTTTCAAAACTGTAAGGCACAACTGAGTGGACACCATTCAATAAATTCAGCTGGTTTTCGGTAAAATTTTAACGGCTGATGAGAGATTTTTGGTCTGGTAGTGTCGCTTTAAGGACGGTTCACGGCGGCCTGACGGCGATCTGCGCTTCGAGGCGGCAGCGTCTCGCCGTTTCAAGTTGAAAACTTCCACATTTCCAGGCTCTGTTGACGCAGTAAGTCGTCAGAGAACAGAGAACTTTCAGAAGAAGTCGGCATGAGGAGTTTATTCGGACATTCCATTGTTTAACGGTCATTTTGTAATGAAAGAACGTGCGGGCAGTAGTCGCATGTCGGGCTGGACCCGACCGCGGGGGGTCGCGGCAGGAAAAACACCTCCGTGGAAATCTTAACGGGCAAGTTGGAACATGCCCAAGCTGTTAAACAATTTCTCAGTTACTCACTTGTTGAAAGCCATTAAAAGCCGCCTGAATTCTACAAATGGTTTTCAACACGAAGTGTTTTTCCTGTCGCGGCGCACACAGATTTGCCGAGTCGCACGGAAACGACCTCGGCGAATTTGCGCGTACGTCTTTCATTAAAAAAATGTCCTTAAACAGTGGAATGTCCGCATAAATTCCTCATGCCGGCCTCTTCTGAATCTTCTCTGTTCTCTCACGATTGTCCTGGGTGAATTAAGGCTTAATTAGGATGTTTTCAGCTCAAAACAGGCCGACGACGGCGCCTGGAAGCGCTGCAGGACGTCCCGCTCCGTGGGAAGTCCTTACACCGACAGAAACACCCCATAATCTCTCATCAGCCATTAAACTTTTCACAGAAAACCAGCTTAATTTCTCGAATAGTGTCCACTCGGATATTCCTCACAGGTCCAGAAAAATTTTTGATAAAGCAACGCGCGCCGTCTTGAGCAGCGTGTGAAACAAAGGAATTCAGCCGAGAGGGCGGGACCACATCTCACTCAAGGCCTGCACACAGGGAAATGACGTCACCGACACGCGTGAAAAAACTCACGCATGCGCACGAGGGTTCAAGCATGATTGGTGTAATCCCATGTCATTCAAATCCATATAGTAAAAAATAAAAATAAAAGGGTCGGTTTATTATCTAAGAGACCTCGTATTTTGGGAATGTCCAGCAATTTTAAGTTTTTGGTTTGAGATACACAGAATATTAGAAAACATGTTCCATATAAAAATACCATTTCATTTCAAAACACTTATTATGGGAGAAGTTAACTTTCTCACAGGCCAATTCAACAAATACTTATTTGGTGTTTTGATTTTTGCCGGCAAGAAAACTATCACCCGACACTGGCTACATCCCGACCTCCCCACAATAGAGGAATGGACGGATATTGTTAATGAAATTTATATAATGGAAAAGATTACTTTCTCACTCTGTCTACAAATGAATAAATTCACAAGGTCATGGTCAAAATGGGTCTCCTATGTTCAAAAGGTATAGGCACATCCTACAGACCTAATGAATTAAATCATCTCTTCCTTCTCTGCCCTTTAACATCATTGGCTAATTTCTGTTGGTTTAAAAAGGATTGTTTGGTCTTGTATGTACTATATACATATCTCAAAATGAAACAATATAACTGTATATGTCCCTACAAAAGAATCCACTTCCTGTTGTTAGCCCATACATCCCCTTTTAATTTATTGTTCATTAATTTATTGTTCATTAGGTAGTACTTCTTATTATTATTGCCCCCCCCCCCCCCCCTTTCTTGGTCTTGTCCTTTTACAAACATATAAAATACATGTTGCTGTTTTGTTCTCAGCACTTTATTAAACATTACACAGTAATAGTATTGTTACTAACAGCAAGGTTTTTTTTATGCTGTTTTTTTTTTCTTTTCCTTTTATTCCTTTCTCTGGATGACCAATATTGGCTGTGTAATGTGATCTGTGAATAATAATAAAGAATAAATGTTAAAAAAAATTAAAATAAAAAAAGAAAGAGAATAAAAATGGGTTTTCAGTCTTGACTTAAAAATGCCCACGGACTCTGACTGCCTCACGGTTGCAGGAAGACTGTTCCACAGGGTGGGTGCATGATGAGACAAGGCTGTATGACCTGCTGACTTCTTCTTCACCCTGGGAACACAGAGAAGTCCCGCATCCTGCGACCGCAAAGCCTGGGCCGGCACGTAAAGTTCCACCAGATCAGCCAGATAAGATGGCGCCAGTCCATGAACAACCTTATAAGTCAATAACAAAACCTTAAAATCTGCTCTCACAGAGACAGGGAGCCAGTGCAAAGATGCCAAAATGGGTGTGATATGTTCAGACCTTCTGCTACGTGTCAGAAGTCTGGCTGCAGCGTCCTGAACCAGTGGAGACCCCTATTGCTGGACTGCGGTAACCCTGAAAATAGAACATTACAATAATCTAGTCTAGAAGAAACAAAAGCATGAATCAGGGTCTCAGCATCAGCCATGGACAGGATGGGGCAGATCCTTGCTATATTTCACAGATGGAAAAAAGCAGTCCTAGTAACATCCCTGATGTGGGATCAAAAATTACCCCACGGTCCCTCATTTTGTCCATATGATGTATGACACGTAACCCTAGGCCAAGTGCCAGCTGGTCAAACTGATGACGATTTCTCGCTGGACCAAGAACCATCATATCAATCTTATCAGAGTTTAAAAGTAGGAAGTTACTGGACATCCAACTTCTCACTGATAGAAGACAGTCCTCCAGGGATTTTATGGGAGTGGAGATTTCCCGCAGTTCTTTCTTTCTTTTTTATTTGAATTAGGACAGTGCATATTAATCAATGTTTTTGCACATCTTAAACATAAATATGCCAGAATTAGCACAATAGCTAAATTTCATCTGTTGTCCTAAGGCAGGTTAAAACAGAAACAGTTACAACACAACACAACACGTGACAAATGCATAGACTGAACAGACTACAGTTTCAGACAGACAATACACTATAAGAACACAACAGGGACAGACTATTTACCGTTAAAGACACTCTGAAGTTTAGTGACCCAAGAGGATGATGAGTTTAAGTGTGAGTATACATGACTGGTTTGCTTTCAGCCATTTCTTAGATCTGTTTCTGCGTGTACAACTGAGTATCATCAGTGTAACAATGAAAGGCAATCCCAAAACTCCGCAGTATACGCCCAAGGGGTGCCACATACAGGTAGAAAAGCAAGGGGCCAAAAACAGATCCCTGTGGAACCCCAAATGTTATGTCACTAAGGTTAGACGTAGTGTTACTGTACAAAACACATTGAGAACAACTGGACAGATATGACATCAACCAGGCAAGGGCACGTCCAGTAATCCCAAAAAGATTCTCCAACCTATCGAGCAAAATATGATAAACCAAAGTATCAAACGCAGCACTGAGCTCAAAAAGATCATTCTCAGTGAGGTGGTCTATGAGCTGCTGTGAAACCACCTTTTCTAAAATTTTGGAACAAAATGATAGATTTGATATCGGCCTGTAATTTTTGAATACACTATGGTCAAGATTAGATTTCTTAAGTAATGATTTAATCACTGCAGATCAGGTTAATGACAGATTAATCATTTCCAGGAAGTGTTCAACATTTAGCATTTCCAGTTTCAGTGTCAACTTTCCACTGAATTCCCGCGCAATCTCCACTATTGACGTGAGATTTCCTCTTTTTCTTTTTTTTTTAATTTTCTTTTCATTTTTTTAAAATTCAGACAAACAAAAAGTTACACAAAGACCTTACAGAGGATAAACATGACAACATAATGAAAAACAGGTTAATGTCCTCTGCTGTAGCTCCAGGAAGTGTTCAACATTTGACATTTCCTGTTTCATTGCGGCCTAAAAATTTGGCACATCATGTTTGGAACCATGAGCGATGTCGCCCCACGTGCGTGACACTTTGCTTGTATTATTGTTTCTTCTTAAAAAAAAAAAATATATATATATATATATTTTTTTTTTTTTTTTTTTTTTTGGTCACTACTATGTTTTCAAATGTTTATATACGAGTACATTATATGATGTTTTGTGTGAGTTTTGGAGCGTACATGTAGGTTTATTTGTAAGTTTGTTTTCTAATGTTTATTCGTAACGTAACTGATTGTGTGTTCAGGTGAAGAAGCCGTACCAGCAAAGAAAACTAAGACGGTGATTTCAGCATCTGAGATCTCACAGACTCGACAGACCAGAGTGGAAAAGGTGAACATCTTCACAAAAGATATTTCAGTTGTTTTCTACAACCCCAATTCCAATGAAGTTAGGATGTTCTGTAAAATGTAAATAAAAACAGAATGCAATGATTTTCAAATCCTCTTCAACCTATATTCAATTAAATACACCACAAAGACAAGATATTTAATGTTCAAACTGATAAACCTGTTGTACAAAACGTTCTGACAGTAACATCAAACCTGCTGTAGTCTGATTATTATTATTATTACTATTATTATTATGAGTGTACTTTTCTCTTCGACTGTAAATGATCTCATTCTTATTGATGTTATGTCATATCATTTCTTTTTATATTAGTTTTATTTCTGTTCTTCTCTTCAGATGCATCTTCATCTTTCTTCATTTTTATATCATCTCAGATAATCTCATTTTATAATCTGTCTCATCATCTCATCATCATTTCTGGTTTCAGTCTCATTTATTTATTCAAAATCTTAGACCAGATCTCAGTGGTTTGCCCTCCAATCAAATGGTCAAATCCCAGTCCCTCCTGTTGAAGTGTCCATGAGTAAGAAACTGAACCTCAGCATGATGGTAATCTGTGCCTGTGCTACTCATCTGTTTTAAAAAAGAACAGGATTAGTCCTATAAAACTAGTCATAAAACTGAAAACCCACATGGGGGTGGAGCCTATTGTGGTCCCAAAAAATCTAATCAAATCATTTTTCTTATCCCATTTATTCTAATTAAAGTTCATCTCATGCAGGATAATAATGTTTTTCCTCCTTTAATGTCAGTGAAAGTTAATCTGATCTCTTCTCACCTCAGAGGATGGAGGCCGCGTTCCAGGCCACCGCCATGATGGAGGTGCAGGTGGAGGGCGCCGCACTGGCTCACAAAACTCCACCCAAGATTCCTCCCAAACCCACATCCAAGTCCCCGACTCAGCCATCTCTGGTTACTAAGGTGACAGCAGGACGCCAGCAATCGCTGTCACCTGTCAGACCCGTGAAGGCGCCCACACCCACACCTGTCAGGTGGGAGGAGCTTCACCATATTGATGTATATGTACCATGTAGACAAAATGACAGCAACACCATGAGCCAGTGCTTTAGACTCAGATCCAAGTTCCTGAACTCATTAATCTGCAAAACGTAGCTCACAGTAAGAACATAACCTCCCAGAACGCTCCGTGTTCCATCCAAGGTGACAGGTAGGGCAGGAGCCCATCTCATTTATCAAAGTCAGTTTTCAGTTTGCTGTGGCTGAGAGGTCGAGAAAATGGTGGAGCCAGGGTTAGCAAGTAGAGCTAACATCATGGGTTTGATTGCCCAAGAACCCGCTTCCCGTCTGTGTGGGTTTCTTCTCACCGTCAGAAGGTACCCCTTAGTGTGACGTTCCTTACGTCGTGGAGGTCAACCAGGTGCTGAGGTGTGGCTGCACGCTGCCCCTAGTGATGAGATCTGGATGTGTTAAATGCAGAGGACAGAGTCATGTGTTTTATCGTGGAGGCGGGGTTACCTCTGTCACCAGGTCTTGTGATGTTTTTGAGTCGGTGGGTTTGAAGCGGTTCCCTTCCTTATGAGGATCACGTGTCACATTTGCATCGTACTACGGTGCTTTTGGAAAACTATCATTGTAACAGGACATTTTGATTGTTTTGGCGTCTTTAGGAGACATGTTTACAATAATTCATTAGTAGAATGAAAAAAACAAACAAAACAACCCACAACAGGATTCATTTGTTCCAATTCAGTGTTTTGTTTTGTTCCTGATTCCAAGAAGGAAACACTTTAATTTTCATTACTAAAGTAACAGTAACAGCGCCGATGTTATTGGAGGCTTCCTCCCCTCGTCGCCATGTCAACCTCCACTTCATCACACTGTTTCCTTCTTCAGGCCGGTCAAGTCCCCTGTCACCACGAGGAAGCAGGTCGCTGTGTGTGCCGATGTCCTGCCGCCGTGGAAACAGGGAGAATACATAGCCGGAACCACTTACACCACTGTGACCAGGATGGCCACCATCACCAAGGTCGGCGAGGAGCGCCATGTCGTTGGGGTCAAAGAGGTAAGGACGACGCCACGTGTCCAGATGATGGACCACACTGCCCTCTGGTGGTCAATGATCCACTTATCAGATAGATCAGATTAAAAACTGAACTATCAGACATTTTTATAAATGTGTGTTTTGATCCTGCTGTGGCTCTCAAATCATGAACGAAAAAGGGGGCTGGGAACCTTTATGTTGCAATTCTTCTCATGACCACTAGAGGATGAGAATGTTCTCAAAACCCACCAACACCAAAGACCAGCTCTCTAGAAAAACAAAGACTTCACGTCACTTATGTCTTTTTCTGTGTGCCGTGTGGAGATTGTTTCAGAGATAGAGATCCAGAACTAGATGTTACAGCTTGATTGACAGGTGTGTCAGCTGCTCCAAGTTGGCTTCAGGTGTGATGACTTCTTGTGCTCAAGATCTTCTTACAAACTGCTGTTTTAATGTAACTCATGAACGTTCAGATGCAGCATGCAGCAGCATCATCTGGGATGCTGACTGACGGCGAGTTTACCCCGAGTGGCCGCGAGGACGCCGCGTGTGACGGTCAATCCAACATGAAGCATGTTGGTGTTTGGAAAACGTTTGATGAGGCTGCTGGTATCCAGGAAATGGGACCTGTGATGTCATCAGTGGAAGAAGAGCAAGCACTAGGTGGCACTGCTGAAAGCGGCCTGGACGCAGTGGATGACAAAAGTAACAAAGAGAGTTCTGGGATGTGTTCAGGTCCATCACACACCTCTACAGGTGTGTGCTCTGCCGGGACCCACACACACGGTTCACGTGAACAGACTTTCAGGTTCTGTGATGGCGGCATGGCACCAAGTTTGAGTGATGGAGACATTCTTTCTGACATTCCTGAGGATGGGCGGAGTCAACTTCAGCTTAGTGGCGACCAGCAGACTGAGGTAGCGGTACGTCTGTCACGAGTAGATGCCCCACAGCTTGTCACCGCTTCCACTTCCTCTTTTTTGATTTTGTGGTTGTCTTCTCACCTTCTTCACCGCAGCACTTTGTTTTCTCTTCGTGTTGCTCTTCATTCACCATCAGCTCCTCGCTGGGTTTCTTTTTCAGCATGTCACACTATTAAATACGCACAGATTAGCTCATACGGAGTGTGTTCACAAACAAATGAGTGTCCTGACTTTTATCCCATTCAAGACATTTGTCGTGTTGGCGACATTTATACCATTTATCTCATTTATCTCATCATGACATTTATTCAGTTCACAATATTTAATCCATTAGTCTCATTTGTTCCATTCACATCATTTAATCCCTTCATTTTATTTATCTCATTTTAATTTTTTTATCCCATTCAAACCATTTCTTATCTTAAATGATAAAACTTTCTTACAAATGACTTTTAAATCATTCATCATCTCTTTATTCATTATCTTTATTTATTCTTTTCTTTTAACTAACAATTTTGCTGTCAGATGATTTACTACTTTTACATCCACAAGAAAAAAACCTAAAATTCTTGACATATTTGTGGCATACCCAAGTATTTGTATGGTCCAAGGTCATCGTAAAACACAGGGACAAAGTTGTTCATGTGAAAATATTTCTTGGTTATTTTAAAGGTGTGCTGAGACACACCGACCTGAGTGTGAACATCCTGCCGTGGCTGTGCTGAGGTCTCTGTGCTGCTGGTTGTGTCTCCAGGCTGAGGGAGGAAAAAGAGCCGAGGCCGTGGCCACCGTGTTGGCCGCAGTCGATCTGGCTCGGATCCTTAAGCCAGGACACGCAGAGGACGGTCAGGAGGAAGAAGGCGAGGCCGTACAGGCGGAGTTAAGGAAGCAGGCAGTTACTGTGGCTGCTGATCAACAGTACCAGGATACCTGGGCAGCAGAAAGAAAGCTTAGTGCTGCTAAGAAGGTCCCACCGGAACAGCCACCGCAGGTCAGACGGGTGACAGCTCAAATACTGAATCAGAAAGAAATACGACATCATCAGGTTGATTTGGTCTGTGCAAGAACCAAACTATTAACACACAAGCAGAAATTATTCGATAAATGCAAGACTTTAGAGTCAGATGACATATGTGGTTGTTGTGTGTGATATCTGTAGACCAGCAGCCCTGTGTTGTGGCTCCGGGTTTGATGCTCTCTGTGGGTTGTGTTACTGTAGATTCAGACCACCACCCCTGTGGAAACTGGTCCTGCTCCATCCCCACTTCCACATTTCACAGTTTCCAAAGTTTCTGTACCAAAACCTGATTCTAGCTATGAGGTAAGCAGAGGCAAGATCCCCAATAACCCGTGACTCACCGGCTGCTTCCCCAGTACCAGAAACCCAAACCGCACGAACTGGTTAACCCGCTTGTCTGAACCATAAAATCATTTCTACAACCAGCTGAAACTCCCTTTAACCTTGTTAATCCCTTCATCAGAATCCAGGCGCTAATCCTTTAATCTGGTTTGAGTTATCATCGACTAATGCAGAACCGCCGCGTGCTGTGCGTTAACACCGTTTGTTCTGCAGAAAATAAATTCTTGGTGACGGTGGTATTGCTTTTCCTCTTGGGCCGGTCAGGTTTCCATCGCCGGCTCGGCTATGGCTACTCTGCAGAAAGAGCTGGCCTCGTCCACTGTCGCCACTAGAAAGATCACCAGGCCGGTCAAGTCTCCTTCACCGTTGCGCCGAGGCGCGGAGATGAGAGTGACACCGGAGCCCCTCCCTCCACCATTCACAGATTTATCTGGGAAATACCAGAGTCGTTTTGTGTCTCAGGTCCAGGCAGGAGTGGTGCACATGGGGGGCGGGGACACGCTGTATAAGGACTGGGAAGCTCAGGTGTGTAATCTGGATTAGAGGAGTGGATCTACACAGGACAAGAAAACCTGACATGTAAACGCACTTCTCACCGCTTCATCGAAAACAGTCAGTTCTGTTTTCGCCTCTAAAGTTCCAGATGAGAAAAATGTTGATCTGATTGTAAGACGCTTTATCTTTATCCAACTTGTTTTGGGTTTTCCTGCTCGTCAGATGACTTTTGTCGAGAACCAACAGGAAACGTGTAAATCCAAAGAGCGTTGGCGATAGTGATGAACCCAAACTTGACCTCGACTGTCAGTTACACATTACATGTCAATCATATTGTTTCTTGTTGTGACATGTCATTAACAGTGCAGCCACTAGGTGGCGCTATAGGGTGGGACTTCCTTCTTTTGAGTTGGGTTTTCTTGATGTCTGTGAGAATCCAGGATTAAATGTCCCCATAATAAAGACGTTAACGTGTTTGTCCGTGGTACTGACACCCTCTTCCTCACCTCTTCAGTCCGCTACGTCTCCACCGCCGCTTTGGTTTTTACTTGTTTTTTGTTTTGTTTGTTTGTTTATTTTTACAGTTTTTCTACATTGGCTGTAAATAGCAGCTTCTTATCCTTCATGTCTTTCTTGTGTTGGTCAAGTTGATGTAAACTGACCAGTTGAGAACCTAAATCAGTGCTAATGAAGCTGCGACTGTTCCACAGGTGGCTGAGGTCGCCGCTGTGCCGTCCGCCATTGAAGGCGTGGTCCCGCCCACACTGCTGGCTGTGAGTAGTTTTTCTCCAATCCGAAAATAGATTTCGTTTGGCTTGAGGAAACCTAAATTTTAAGGATCTTATGGTCTGTTAATTTTTTTCTGTAGGGTTTGAAGAACACAAATGTGACGGAGGGCGAATCAGTGACGCTGGAGTGCCAGATCAGTGGTCATCCAGCGCCTGTTATCATGTGGTTCAGAGAGGACTACAAGATTGAGAGCTCCATTGATTTCCAGATCAGCTATGAGAATGGATTTGCCCGACTCATCATCCGTGAAGCATTTGCTGAAGACAGTGGCCGCTTCACCTGCACCGCCACCAATAAGGCGGGAACTGTCAGCACATCCTGCTTCCTGCTTGTCCAGGGTCAGTAAATAAGAAAAAAAAAACTTTTATTTATTTATTTGTCAACAGACCTTGTCAAACAGGAAGCTTTTTGTGGTTTACATGAATGACTCTTGCAACAGTAATCTCGGTGCTCCTCAAGGTTTTGTTTTGGGTCTTTTTTTGTTTTGTTTTAGGTCCTGCTTTGAGATATCTGTCATTGCTTGTTTGTAATGGTGGTCATAATCTTGCACAGGTCTTTCTAACCCTAACCCTACAACCCTTTATCTGTTGTATTGTCCTCAGTGTAGGCAAGAAGTCTTTGTTCATTGGTGTGACGGTCCTTCACTGTGTTTTCTCATTCGGACACTATGTCTGTGTCTTTCAGTGTCCGAGGACATTGAGAGCAGAGAGGAGGTCACTGCTGTCACCCAAATTGTTGAAACTGCTCAGGAGAACGTGAGGTTTTTTAATTCTGTATTTCAGCATTGATGAATTACACTAAAACAAAATCAGATCTGTTTCTGCAAAGTTAAATAAAAATGGTCAAAGAAATGTACAGAAATTGATTGTTTAAACAGATGTTGATGCTACACTTATACATAGCATTTATGCTAGCAGTAATGGCTGAGATGTATGTCGTCAGACAGTGATCACGTGACTCACGTCAGTCCAAACACGTGTACGACAGAAGGGAGTGGTAAGATGGCAGCTCTGCAGCTTTATATATATAGTGAGTGGTTTTATATCATAGATATATATACGTAGACGCCT
Organism: Thalassophryne amazonica; assembly: GCF_902500255.1. Lineage (NCBI taxonomy): Eukaryota > Metazoa > Chordata > Actinopteri > Batrachoidiformes > Batrachoididae > Thalassophryne > Thalassophryne amazonica. The sequence goes on along the minus strand of NC_047116.1, from coordinate 3,927,538 downwards.
CATGGACTGCCGCTGCCTATTGTACTTGACGTATTGGTACGGCCGCCATCTTGGATGTGTCCCTATTGCGCCCCAGTGCCTTTATTTATTCTGAGGAAGGTGTATATCCCCAAATACAATAATCCATAACTTCCCACGCTTTGGTTTGTTAGAAACAGCAGCGATTCAGTTACGATACAGGATGCTGTCACACATTAAAAATATGTTCTTTCCTGCTGAAAGACTTTGTCTTATGCTCCTTAACAAAGACATATGGTACGGCATATAGATAAATGTATAAATTAATTTCATAATTTCGTAAAGAAACAAGTTTAGATTGTTCATTTGAATTCATTTCTCTCTCGCACACACACACACAAGCACACACACACACACACACACATACACGCCACAGCCACGCACACACGCCCCGGCCAGTGTAATGGTTGCAGTTGTGCTAAAGTGAGGTGTGTTTTTCCAGAGTGTCTGAAGAAATCAGAGAGGTGGGCGTGGCCGAGTCTGACATGGCCGCTGCTGCTGCTCCGTTCTTCATCACCAAACCAACTGTTCAGAAGCTGGTGGAGGGAGGAAGTGTTGTGTTTGAGTGTCAGGTGGGAGGAAGCCCCAAACCCCACATCATCTGGAAGAAGAACAGTGTGCCGCTCACAACAGGATACAGGTACAAAACAGGCCCTGTGCTGAGTTATGGCCCCTCCCCCACATGATGTCACATCAGGATTATGACTGATGAATTATTGATGAATGTCTTCCACACAGAGTCAGAAGAGTTTCACAGATTTACATGGTCCAGGTTGTAGTCGACTGTAAGACGAAAGGAGGTTGTATTAATCAGTTATTGACAGTATTGATCTAGTTAGCCTTGTTATCTCAACTAGGCACCACATGCCCATCTTCATGAACACATTAAGGTTGATGGTTGGTATGTAGTTAAGTATAGGATCAGTAAAAATGTGTTCATCTTGTTAAAGACAGAATTCTCGGTCAACAACACATTTCATTGCCTGATGGAAATATGACCTTTGACCTCCATGAGATTGACTTTCACCTGAATGTTTGACCTTTTGCTAACCTTGCCTGAGCAATTCCAAAATCCACCTCCATATGTGTAAGTTTGATGCAAAATTTTTTTGAAAAAAACTTCCTTGACCTTAACCCCGGTCACCTTGACCTTTGCCAAATCAAATTCTTGAAGAACAATTCTTGGGTTGACTGTGTGTGTGTGTGTGTGTGTGTGTGTGTGTGTGTGTGTGTGTGTGTGTGTGTGTGTGTGTGTGTGTCCATTGGCTGACTCACGAACACATTCGGTGAGCAGGTGACTCATCAGATAATAGATTCTCTAAGTTTGGTCAGATGTTAGTATGTAGTCTGTACTTTCAGCACACATGGATATTCACAACTAGAGCTCTTGGAGGAACTTGCATTAATGGTAAATGTCCATCAGGTGGAAGTATTGCTCCATTTCAAAAACATTGAGTAAAAGCTACTGTGGGTCATCGGTGCCCAAACATGATCACCGTCTTGCTTATATCAATGGGATGTTGCACATGTGAAGTTTGCTCGTTCCTGGTCTTTTCCCCTTCCACTGACATTGTGACTATGAACACATTAATGTGCTTTTTGCATTCTGTCTGCCAGATACAAAGTCACCTACAAGAAGGAGACTGGAGAATGCAGGTTGGAGATTTCAATGACCTTTGCTGATGATGCTGGAGAATATGTTATCTTTGCTAAGAACCAGCTCGGAGAAGCCTCCGCCTCCGCCAGTTTGCTGGAGGAAGGTATGTTAGTTCGTGGCTAGCTTAAAGACACCAATAACCATTCAGTCCAGTGGAGGTAAATGACAGGAATGCCAGTCTTCAACAAACTTCTGGTCCATCACAAATGTTGGACCATCCAATAGGCCATTCAAAGGATAATGTGTTACATCATCACCTGGACAGACAGAGAGACAGGCAGGAGGACTGTTGTTTAGATGATGACAAAAACTAATGAAGCTCACAAATACTGAGGTCCCATAACTGTAAATGCTTCATCTTGTTAACAGAGGAATATGAAGCCTACATGAAGAAACAAGAAGCAACTTTTGATACTGAAGTGACCACCTTGCTGCAGGAGCCCAGAGTGGGAGATGTTCCCCCTGTGGTTGTTACTACCGTGAAGAAGATAACGACCACCATTGTATCTGGACAGGTAGGACTCTTTAGTCCAAGATGGGTGTTGTCCCATTGTTGGTTTGAAGAATATTAGCATGTTTGAATGACTTGGACCTACCACTGTCTCGAACCTATGAGTATTCCTAAAGCAAAGGTATCAAACTTGAGTTACTACGGGCCACTGGTCAGGTTCCCGTTGTCCAAGGGGCTGCTGAACAACCACAGAATCTAAAAAAAAAAACTTTGATCAAACTTTAAACACAATCAGCAAATTCTAGCTGGATTTTCTGCCAGCTATGCGAGCACTTAGTCCATGAGCCAAGCAATTCCATCTAATTTATTTAATTTATAGAGCACCAGATCACCACAAAGTTGCCTCAAGGCACTTCACACAAGTAAGGTCTACCTTACCAACCCCCAGAACATGCACACGGCGACAGTGGTAATAAAAAACTCCCTGAGAAGAAATCTCAGTCAAACCAGACATGCTACCGAGACAATTGACAAAACACTTACAAAATGAATATACAAGAAATTTGGGAGATTTTAGCAGTTTATGCCGGTGCACAGGATGGGAGGCCTGCAGAAGAAAACATCCACTCCCATCTGGATGGAGCCGCACCTCAAACAGAGAGAAAAAACAGAATCAGGTGGCCAGAAAAATGAATACGGTTAAAAAAAATACTGTATAATTTGTACAGCATTAAGCAACAAGAAAACAGAAGAAATACTAAGGTGATCTCCGGCCACTAGCACTAAGCTTCACTAAAAGACCCAGACTTTAGATAAAGTTGAGGCTGCGGCACGCTCCGTTACTAATAAAATGAATTAAAGATGTAAAAAGCGTAGAAACTATACTATGCCAGTATGCTGCCAATCGAAAGGGAAAATAAGTGCGTCTTAAGTCTGGACTTGAAAATCTCCACAGAATCTGACTGTTTATTGACGCAGGGAGATCATTCCCACAGAACAGGGGCACGATAAGAGAAAGCTCTGTGACCCACAGACTTCGTTATTCACCTTAGGGACAAAGTAGTCCTGCACCCTGAGAACGCAGAGCCCGGGCCGGTACATAAGGTTTAATTAGGTCAGCTAGGTAGGGAGGTGCCAGTCCAATGAAATTTTATAGGTTAGCAGCAGAACCTTAAAATCTGATCTCACTGGGACAGGAAGCCAGTGAAGAGACGCCAAAATGGGTATAAGTTTCTGCTTCCGTCAAAACTCTGGCAGCAGCATTTTGAACCAGTTGGAGAGCCCTAATGCTGGACTGTGGTAAACCAGAAAATAGAACATTGCAGTAGTCAATCTAGAAGAGATAAATGCATGGATCAGGGTCTCAGCATCAGCCATAGACAGGATGGGATGAATCTTCCGCTATATTTCGCAGGTGGAAGAAAGCAGATTTTGGTTCCACGTAAGGAGGGTAAACATAAAATAGTGACAAAGGTCACTTCAGTTTGTGTTAGTAACGTGCTCCAGTTTGGCTAAAACGTGATGAAAATTCTGTTGGCTTAAGGGTTCTAAAGGAATAGTTTGTATTGTTATTATGCTTATTATGGACCCCAGTTTTTTGCTGTTTTTAACCTAAACTCCAGAACATTCAGTCATAGATAGTCCAACACTACACCTCTTCAATTCAATTCAATTTCAATTTATTTTCCTTTATATTGCGCCAAATCACAACAGAGTTGCCTCAAGGTGCTTCACACAAGTAAGGTCTAACCTTACCAACCCCCAGAGCAACAGTGATAAGAAAAAACTCCCTCTGAGGAAGAAACCTCAAGCAGACCAGACTCAAAGGGGTGACCCTCTGCTTGGGCCATGATACAGACACAAATTACAGAACAATTCACAAAATGAATATACAGGAAATGCTGTTTGTGCACAGGACAGGAGGGTCTCCAGCACAAATACCACACCCATCTCTGGATGGAGCTGCACCTTAAACAGAGAGAAAAATACAATCAGGCATCAGAAAGACAGAATACTGTATAATTTGTCAGCATAAACAACAAGAAAAACAGAAGAAATACTAAGGTGATCACCAGCCACTAGTCCTAAACTCATAAAAGACCCAGAATTTAGGTAAAGTTGAGGCCGTGGCACGCTCCAATTACTAATAAATGAATTATTGGACTCATTATGATCACACTATAATGTGGTATACTTTCAGTAAGAATGAGGCATTTTTAAATGTGACCCTGTGTAGTCACACCCCGACCTAGCTCCAGCTGCCACCCTGGGATGGCCCACATGCATTTTTGTGTAGATCACGGTACACTGAGGACGGATTGTAAATGTTGTTTAGTCCCTTTAAGTGATTAGCTTCTGTGTTATGGATGAACTGACATTTATTTCCTGAATACTTCTCGTCCATCACTGACAGGGTGAATTTCTAAAGATTTGTGAATATTCTGTTAATGATCTAATTTACAGAAAAAACAGAATGTTATTTTTCCTTCAGAAGTTACTTTGATTTTGCAGGACTGTTGGTCTGACATAAAAACCACACAAGTCAGACTTACGTTTAAATTTAAACATCTTCTTCGTGTGCAGGAATTCCATCTTCTGCTATTGAGCAGAGGATCATGCAGGAAATTGAGCTCCGCATTATGCAGATCACATACAGAGAGCTGGTGACAGAGGACGGCGAGCTGATGCTGACCGCCACCGCTGAGGAGGCTGTGCAGCCCGCCTTCGACACACCTGTCAAAAACTACAGGATCGTGGAGGGATGAACGTCACATTCCACTGCAAGATGTCTGGAATGCCGCTTCCTAAGGTACTGAATTGAGTCTTACTTTGTGCGCAAGTCCACCAGTGACATGAACTTTGGACTAACACATTTGAATGTTTGCCAGATTGCTGGGTTCAAAGCATGGTCAGCGTATCCGAGGCCGGCGACCGTTACCAGATGGAGGTTCTTAAGGATGGTCGTGCTAGCCTGCGTATTCCTGTGGTAGTGGCAGAGGATGAGGGCGTTTACACCGCCTTTGCCACCAACATGAAGGGGAATGCTGTGAGCTCCGGGAAGCTCTACGTGGAGCCGTCAGGAGCTGTGACAGCACCAAGAGTCACTGCACAGCCAGCAATGCAGAGGATCAGGTGAGCCTCTCAACAACCGTGCAATGTTGCTCAGAATGTGACGGTTTTAAACTCAGATGGCTTTGTTTTTTCCTCAGGTCCACATCTCCTCGTTCTCTGAGCCGCTCACCTGGCCGTTCTCCCAGTCGTTCACCGGGACGCTCGCCTGCTCGGCGGCTGGATGAGACAGATGAGGCTCAGCTGGAAAGACTCTACAAACCTGTGTTTGTAATGAAACCTTCATCATGTCGATGTGCCGAGGGCCACACCGCCAGGTTTGATCTTAAGGTTGTCGGCAGGCCAATGCCAGACACATACTGGTTCCACAACGGTGAGCAAACAATCCATTACAGAGTATCAGCTTGAAAGGTTCTATCTTTCTTCTGTCAATCAACATCTGTTTTCTTTCTCAGGACAACAAGTGGTTAGTGACTACACCCACAAGATTGTGGTTAAGGAAGACGGCACTCAGTCCCTGATTCATTGTCCCAGCCATGCCGGGAAGACTCAGGGAGTGGACAGTCGTGGCTCAGAACAGAGCCGGAAGGACCTCCCTATCTGTCACTCTCACTGTCGATGGTAAGACTGCAGTTTGAACATACCCTTAAAGTGTTTTGGTTTTATCAATTAAGGTCCTGATGAGCGTTTTCTCACAATTTCAGCAAAAGAAACTTTGGTGCGTCCTCAGTTTATTCAGAAGCTGAAGAATATCAGCGTTAAAGCAGGGCACTCTGGTTGAACTGGCCGTCAAAGCCATTGGAAACCCTTTGCCAGACTTGTCTGGCTGAAAAACTAGTGACATTGTTACGCCACACAAGCACCCCAATGTCAGGTATGTTTTATACAAACTCATTCTGACCCAAGCTGAACCGACAGGAGAAACGCAAGAGTCTCATTTGTTACCTCAGACAAGAAGGTGGTTCTTTAGTCTGAGTCCATTTGTTGGATTTATAGAAATTAAGTTGTATATAGACTGTTGGTGCTGGTGCCTATGTCTGGACTCCCCCTGGATAGGACAGCAGTTTGACAGGTTACTTCCCCAGCCAAGACCAACTATTTACAGCTGGGTTGACTGAGACAATGCAGGTTAAGTGTCTTGACCAAGGACACAGACATTTTATTATTTGTTTATTTATTTGGAACCCCATTAGCTTCCACAAAGTGGTTACTAGTCTTCCTGCGGTCCAAAAACTTAAAATCACAATACAACTATATTTCAACTTTTCACACTGTTCTACTATGAGACAAATTGGGCTACCCTGGCAGCTCTATTCTGGCACAAGCTGCATTTTTTTCAGGTGCCCCTGTTGAGCACTAGACCAAATGACTGAGCAGTGCTCCAGGTGTGGCAAAACCAGAGACTGGACCACTGTTTTCATGACCAAGGGTGGACAGTCTGGTGCACACCTTTGAGCCAAAGCAACACCTCTGCCCATCCTGGACATGATATGGTTGATGTGATCAGACCATGAGAGCTGATTATCTAACTTAACACCCAAGAGTTTAGTATTGGACACTTGCTCTATCGTAGTTGTATTGATAGTCAAATTTGACATGTTGTGAGCGGGAATCGAACCCAGGTCTACATATTGGCAGGCCAGCTCTTTATGTACTGAGTTACCCTAATTGAGCCAAATAATCATGCAGCTCCAATCGGCTCTGCTGTGACCACCCAAAGCAAATGCAGTCAGCCAAATAAGTCAGACAAGATGAGTCAAATAAATCGTGTAGTTGGTGGTCCACGATGTCAGAATAAGTTGTGATGGTAAAATTGCCAGTAATTCATTTGCTTAATACCTTTTCAAGAGTTTGTCATTCTGGTCGGTTGATTTTCCACCACTGTTTGCCACCAGGTTTATCCACAAACTGCCATTGTTCTATATTGGCAGACTTGATAACTGATTTTAATAGTGACCATAATCTTTAATACAATAAATTAATGTGTCAGGATTGAAGGAGCCAGGGGTGAAGCCAATTCCAGATTCCATCAGCACAAGGCCCAGGACAGTGCCTGGTACACAGCTACAGCCATCAACAAGGCTGGCAGGGATACCACTCGCTGCAGAGTCAACGTTGAAGTGGAGTATGTCGAACCTGAACCAGAGAGGAAACTCATTATTCCCAAAGGAACCTACAAGGCCAAGGAGATCGCCCCTCCGGAGGTGGAGCCCCTTCATCTTCGATATGGTCAGGAGCAGTGGGAGGACGGAGACCTCTATGACAAGGAGAAGCAACAAAAACCACAATTCAAGAAGAAACTGACTTCTGTCAGAATGAAGCATATTGGACCAGCTCATTTTGAGTGCAGACTGACTCCGATTGGTGACCCCACTATGGTCGTGGAGTGGCTGCACGACGGCAAACCTCTGGAAGCTGCCAACAGGCTACGCATGATCAACGAATTTGGGTACTGCAGTCTCGACTATGAAGTGGCGTACGCAAGAGACAGTGGTGTCATCACCTGCAGAGCTACCAACAAGTACGGAATTGATCAGACCTCTGCCACCCTCATTGTCAAGGATGAGAAGGGTCTTGTTGAAGAAACACAGCTTCCTGAAGGCAGGAAGGGGCACACAGAATTGAGGAGATGGAGCGCATTGCTCATGAAGGAGCACCTTTTGGAGTCACTGCTGAAGAAGAGACTGAGAAAACAAACCTGACATTGTTCTAGTTCCAGAACCAGTTAGGGTTTTAGAGGGTGACACGGCACGATTCCGTTGCAGAGTGACCGGTTATCCAGCACCCAAAGTCAACTGGTACCTCAATGGACAACTTATCCGCAAAAGCAAGAGGTACAGACTTCGGTATGATGGTATTACTATCTGGAGATTGTTGGAAATCAAGTCCTATGATGCAGGAGAGGTCAGAGTGGTGGCAGACAGCAACATGGGTTCAGCCGAGCACACTGTGAAGCTGGAGATTCAGCAGAAGAGGACTTCAGAACACATCTTCGCCGTGCTCCTGAGGGCCAAGGCAGCCGAGCTCCAACCTGAGGCTGGAAAATTCCATTTGAGGTTGTGAAGGCTGAGAACCTGCAGAGGATTCTCAGCTGAAAGAGTGTGGTCACACTCAAGAAGGCACAGAGAATTGTACACGAGAAAGCCACCGAGGAGACTGAAGAGCTGAGGAGCAAATTTAAGCGCAGGACAGAAGAAGGCTATTATGAGTCCATCACAGCAGTGGAGCTCAAGACACGAAAGAGGGACGACTCCTATGAGGATCTGCTGCGGAAGACAAAAGAGGAACTGCTTCATCATGTCAAAGAGAAGGAGGAAGCTGAGAAGAAGAAAGAGGAGGAGCGCCACAAACTGACTGCCACACCCCTCAAACCGGAGCGGGTCAAACTATCACCTAGTATGGAAGCTCCTAAGATCCTGGAGCGCATTACCAGCCAGACGGTTGCACAGGGTGATGAAGTAAAGTTCAGAGTCAGGGTTGTTGGCCGACCAGAACCTGAGTGCCAGTGGTTTAAGAATGGAGTTCAGCTGGTGAAATCTGACCACATTTACTGGTACTGGCCTGAGGACCATTTGTGTGAACTGGTGATCAGAGATGTCACAGCTGAGGATTCAGCAAGCATCATGGTCAAAGCTGTTAACACTGCAGGGGAGACCTCGAGCCACGCCTTCCTGTTAGTGCAAGGTGAAGTATCTCCAGTGTTTCCACGTTTACATCCTGCTGCTTTACAATGAATGCTGTCTGATTTTCATTATTATGTTCAATAACTGCAGCAAAGCAAGTCATCACCTTCACGCAGAAACTGGAAGATGTTGATGCAAAGGAAAAGGATACCATGGCCACCTTTGAATGTGAAACCAATGAACCTTTTGTCAAGGTCAAATGGCTGAAGAATAATGCTGAGATTTTCTCTGGTGACAAATACAGAATGCACTCTGACAGAAAGGTTCACTTTCTGTCTGTGCTAATGATTGAAATGCGGGATGCTGCAGAATATTCCTGCGTCGTAGCAGACGATGATCACATCAGGACGACTTCCGAGCTTCGTGTTGAAGGTGGGTTGGCTGTCCACTGGTGAGATCTAAAGTAGAGAAAATGCAACAGCAACAACATGAAGTAGGCACTTCAGAGCCGTAGCTTGATGACGTATGGCGATCAGTCTAAATCACAGAATGCAAGTACATTTTGGACGTGTCCAACTCCACTTAGCTATTTACATGTCACATAATGTGAGGCCAAAGTACTGTGCAGGGCAGAAAGTGGTTGTTTTTACTCTTCTAACCCTCAGGGGTCCAGCAAGTCCAGGGATCCCTGCATGTTAACTAGATATGGGTGTGTTTTGATCTTAGCATAAAATAAATCCAACCTGGTCTCACGGCAAGTCGTGATTCAGCAGTATGAAATCTACATTAATCTATTGGTTTGTGATATTGTGACGAAAAGCGGTTTATTTTCATCACAGCAGTACGAATTCATTCTAATTCATTCCGTGATGGCTGCACAAAATTAAAAGTGAAGCGGGGGGTGGGTGGTGGTGGTTGTTGTTAGGGTTGGGGGTAGGAGTAGGGGTAATAATACTGAGTAAAAAAAAAAAATCACAAAAATTTGACTCATTTCATGATGGGAGCATGAAAAAAAAAACGTGAGACTGGGCTGAATAAATCATCAGATTGTCATCAGTCACAGCCTGTAAGAGCAGGTTGTGCTGGAACCTGGCACATTTCTATTTTGACAGCAAACTCAAGGGCCGTTTTCTGGCAATTTAATACATTTCTGCGCAACTGCGAGCAGAAATTGGCCACCAGAGCTCCCTGAGGTGAAACGCAAAGATCAACTTTTGTATTTTTTCAGTTCGTTCTTATTATTTACAAGTAGAGTGTCTGCACATTGTGAACCCACTTATATAAGGTACGTGTGGATGTTGCACCATATAAATAGCAGTAAAACTCTGCACTCAACTTCAGACATGGTTTTTGATGGTTTACAGCGCAGTTACATTCCGCTGGCTCACGGGGACAGTGTGGTGCTTAATTGGTGCACTTATTTCAAGAGCGTAAGGTTCCCAGTTTAAGACAACCTGTGCCTATTCTCCAGTCCAAGTCAACATGCAGATTTGTACCGGATCCCCTGTTTGTGTTGCCTCACGAAAGCGGTGCACCTACACTGAGCATGTCACACCTCATTTATTGACCTACACCCCCTTGGTCACACAGATCCACGCATGTACACTCACGATTTAAAGAATGCGAGCATGGCATCATTTAGAAACAAGCAACAATGCTGTATGCTGCTGTGCACCAAATGGAAGATCAAGCCCTTCATGGCAACACAAGTAAATGCAAACATAAAATGTAAACAAAGTCAGAAGATTTAACTTAACTCCACCCTTCTGTGTCCGCCACAGGAGCCCCGCTGGAAATGGTGAAGCCACTGGAGGACACAGAGGTGCCGGAGACCTACTCTGCAGAGTTTGAGTGTGTGGTGTCTCGTGAGGATGCAGAGGGCAGCTGGTACTTTGGAGACAGTGAACTTTCTTCCAGCAGTAAATACACCATGTCATCTCGCCGTGGACGGCACACCTTGTCCGTCAAAGACATCAAAAAGGAGGATCAGGGGAAATATACTTTCAGAGTTGCTGACCTCACGACATCTGCCTCACTGAAGATGAAACGTGAGTGATAGATATATCTGTCATGGAAGCAACAACGGTTTATTTCTTAACTGACAACGATTCAGTTAGAAACTGAATGATTTTCATCCTAAAATTCATCAAGAACTGACACAAATGCTGGTGTCCTGTGGACATCACACTTTAGTTCCCACATTGCAGCTTTTGTTTTTTTTAAATCCAGCGTCTGACAAACTGTTGATGTTTCAGTGCGTCCGGTGACTCTGGTGCAGCCGCTCCCCGAACTGACCGTGTGCGAGGGAGACATCGCTCAGATGGAAGTCAAGTTCTCCCAGGAGAATGTGGAAGGATCGTGGATGAAGAACGGCCAGCCTGTCACTGCCTCAAACCGTGTGCACATGGTTGTTGACAAACAGATCCACAAACTCCTGATTGAAGACACCACCAAGGATGACTATGGAATGTACTCTTTTGTGGTTCCTGCTCAGGACATCTCAACTTCTGCAAAGCTGATCATTCAGAGTAAGACACCTCAGAGCATCGTTTTTTGTTTGTGTGTGTTCCCGAGTGTCACTTTAGTTGATATGTCTGTTTAGAATTCCAAAATGACACTTGTAGCATTTGTGTTTTCCGCTTTGCAGCCATTGGTATCTTGATCCCACTGAAGGATACAAACGCTATTGAAGGCACCAAGGCCGTCCTGGAGGCCAAGATCTCAGCTCAGGATGTCATCTCAGTGAAATGGTACCATGATGACAAACTGCTGACGTCTAGCGACAGAGTCCAGATTGTGGCCAAAGGAGCCAAACAGCGTCTGGTCTTCAGCAGGACGTACGCCTCAGATGAAGGACGGTACAAACTGGTGGTGGGCCGAGTTGACACCAGCTGTGTCCTTTCTGTTGAGCGTAAGTTGTTGAATGAAGACACTCAAATGAGGGCTGGTTGAGGTCATTGCTAAGCTGATAAGGTAGCTCACTGTCTTTACTCTTCCTATGAACAGCTGTTGAGATTGTGATGCCAATGAAAGACAAAGAATGCGCTGAGTCTGAGAACGTCACCTTTGAGGTTGAGGTGTCTCATCCAGGCATAGATGCTTTCTGGACCTTCAAGAGGCAGCCACTCAAAGCCGGCCCCCAATACAAAATGGAGTCCAAGAACACGCGCCACACCCTGACTGTCCTAAACACCATGAAGGACGAGGAAGGCGAGTACATGTTTGCAGCTGGTGAGAAGACCAGCAGTGCTGTGCTCACAGTATCAGGTATGTCGGCATGCTTTCCATTTTTTCAAGATAATCCACTATAGTATAGAAGAACCAAGTGTTGACTGCCTGGACTCTCCTATCAACAGGTGGTGCTATCAAGAAGCCCTTGCGAGATTTGGTAGTTGCTGACTCCCAGACAGCCGTGCTGGAGTGTGAAGTCGCCAACCCGTCTGCGGAGGGCAAGTGGCTGAAGGACGGCAAACCTGTTGACTACAGTGAGAATGTGCTAAGTGAGGAGGACCATGTCATCAGGCGCCTCGTCATCGTCATCACCAAGGCCACAGATATCGGAGAGTACACCTACCAGGTTGCCACCTCCAAGACCTCCGCCACTCTGAAAGTCGAGGGTGGGTCCTTATTTTATCAAAACTTGTTCATGACTGAATTCTGGAGATGTTACTGAATTCAAAAAGATCATTTTGGGACCAAGATTTTGTAATTTATCAATTAGTATTTAATGTTTTACAGCTCTGATCAAAATCTCTCTTAACTCTTAGCTCCTGAAATGAAGCAGGACAGATTTTTCACTTTCATGGAACTTTTAAAACTTTTAGAAAAATTGATTAAATTTTAAAAAGTAGCAAATTTCAACATTTTAAACATTTTCTGCTGCTTTGTTATTAAACCTGACAATAGAGTGAACATTTTTAAAAAGCAGAAAATGCTCCCCTAAAGCTAATCTAGCCTCCTAACTAGCATGCTAGTTAGCTTTTTGTCACAAACTGATGCTCTTTTTGGACACAGAGAACAAAGTTTAAGTCAGTAATTTTGGTGAGTTTCAGTACAGAATAACCAACGTATCAGCTGTCATGCAAGCATCTGCGTTTGTTGGCACTTTAGAAGCTTAAACATACAGAGGTTTGGGACTTACAGATATATAAGAAGGTAAGCAGCGCTAACATAGCTTAGCACAAAGCCTGGGCCTGAGTGTAGCCACTGATCTGTATGTAACACTGGTCCGGTCACTGGTCCACACACTCCGTACAAACCGTTGATTTCTATGTACTCACTAGATGGAGGACCAGGGTGATACGCGCATTTGCTGGCTGTTGCCAGAGCGCTGCCATGTTGGTTAGCATTTAATAACCAGACATAAATAGAAATTGATGGGCATGATCAGTGTTTTTTTTCACCATAAATCTACATTTTCCATGCTGTTACATTTATTTAAACTCAGTGCCACATTTGTACAGCCAATATTTTTCAAAACAAATACAGAAGAGGATCAGTTTATTTATATCATAGACTTGAATTAATTTGTTCGTCCCAGTCCGAATAGAAAATAAAACCATCAGTTTGTCAAACACACCATGTCTACCACGACACCAGATACTAATCTGATCCTTAATTCATTTCATTATGAAGTTAAGTTAAAGCTGGGAAATAATCAGGGGTGAAAGTAAGAGCTTCAACCGCTCGCATCATATTAAAGATATTAATATTAAAGACTGCTCTTAACACACCTGCAACGCCGCTTTTACAGAGCGCTTCTCCACAAAAATAGCAAATAAAATGAAACGGACACGCCAGCCAGGGCGAAAGTCAGATTATTCAATCATTTCTGGACCAAGTTGAAAGAAATCCTGAAAACACTTCACTGTTAGCACGGAGTACATCACAGAGAAATTAATCTCATTTGTGTGTGCTCTTATATGTATTAGTAGAATATACAAAGTTAAAGCGACTGTCATGTGACCCACCAAACTGAGAGAAAAAACTTCTCCATTCTATGAATTTGCTCTGACAGAATATCTCAGGATGGAAAACCTGATGTGAAGAAAAACCCAGAGGCTAATTAAAAAGGGATCAATGGAAACTTATGAAAGTGAGACTTCTAATTGAATCCCTAAACGAATGGTGAGATATTTATCACCACAAAACATTCAGGCAGTCAAACTGAAGTCACTACTTTACAGAATACAGATCGACACAAAAAATAAACTTTTATTAAGCAATTTTCGTCATTTCTCCACATCATTAATATTACACATAATAAACACTTTTGAAAGCTCACACCACAATTTATTGATATTTATTTATTTTTTTATTTAACCTTTATTTAACCAGCTGATACTTTGTCAGGTGGTCACAGCACCCGAATGCTGCACAAAACAGCATTTTCAGATCACTTTAACCCAAGTTTAAGTCAGCTGCATCCGCCGTCTAGTGGATTAAATAAAAATCGATGGTACAAACCGCTGAAGCAAACTGACGGCCATCTTACCACTCACACGTTCTGTGGACCGCACAACAGACAGTTTATTAGAATGTCAACAATTTCAAGTAATAACCAACCTGATTCTCTCATTTTTACCTCCACCAAGGAGGTTATGTTTTCGGTCGCGTTTGTTTGTTTGTCTGTCTGTTTGTCAGCAGGATAACTCAAAAACGTTTTGAAGGGATTTTGATTAAATTTTGTGGAGTGGTTGGAAATGACAAGAGGAACAAGTGATTAAATTTTAGTGGTGATCCGGATCACGATCCGGATCCCGATGCTAACGCGTTAGCATGTCTGTGGCATTTTCAATGTTAAAAGTTAGCATTAAGCCGTTGCAGCTGTCATCACGTTCCGGTGCATTTGTTTTCAAATTGTAATATTTCTTAAATTTATTTTTGTTTATATATTAATAATCTAATGATTATTATATACAATTTTAGAGAAAGAAACAAAAAGAAATAGATCACTGTGCCAAGGAGGGAATCTCTTTAGGGTCAGTGACCCTATGGCCTTGTTTAAAGAAGTGTTTCATAAATGTTAAAAAAATTCATATATTTGCAGTTTAGTTGAATAATAAATTGAATTTTGTCTCTTATTTGTTTTTGTCTATAAGCACATGCAATACCAATATCAGTGCTCAGATGACAGTAGCTTCTGGGAAAGGTGCAAGTTGCAATAAACTGTGATGCCAAGCGCTAAGGATACATGCTATCCAGTCACAGCAGATGAAACTTTTTTTACTACTGAGCAAACATCATTGTTAGGTTTTTTTTTTTTTAGGTTCAGTGATTCCACGGCGTGTAGATGTTATGGCGTCAGTGACCCCATGGCCTTGGCGGAGGTTTGCACTCTCTGAGTGCTTCTAGTCTTATTTTTGTTCTCCAGATAATGTGACCTTCATCCCGTCTAATCTATGTCTGCCATGATTAGATATTTGATTTATTTCCTTTCTTTTGGTACATTGACATTTTCTCCCCTTCTATTCTCAGTTACACAGATCTCACTGAGACAAATATTCCATTCTAAAAATTATGATTCTTTAATCAAAGTTTATACAAGTTCTGTGGACTCATCAGCAAGCTTTATCTATCTATCTATCTATCTAGATGTGGCCTTTTTTTGTGGCTTTTTACCCACTGAGCAGATTTTTTTGTGCTATTTCCGGTTTGTGCCTCCATCTACCATAGAGCAAGCTTTGCGCAGCTGCGTATTATTGTTACTATTATTATTATCTTTGCATCTATGCTGGAATAAGGGATAAAACTCTTCAAATTATTGTTCATTACTTTCCATTTCAATCATACTCACAGCTGAAATGTTCATCCACAGACTTTGAACTGGCAGTTTGCGCCGTTTACAGCTGCAGATTAAGGCATTTTTTTTAACAAAATGACAAAGAATAAAGTTGCGTGCGCCTGGTTAAAGATCAATAGAAAAGACCGTTCAAGAGTGGAACATGTGAGTGGTAATATGGCGACCGAATTGCTTCAGAAATATTGGCCAATGAGCGATCCAGCGTTATATAGAGATCAGTGAGTGTAGCATGAAGAGCACTTAGCTAGCATCTTTCTAACTCTGTTCTTTAACTTCTCTTTGGTTGACTAGTTAACAGCATTTACTGCAAAATAAACAGCTATGTTGTTGTACTAGTATTCAGAAAAGATAGTTTCTTTCATTTGATGGAGGTTAGCTGTACTGTAAACTCATAAACATACAAATTGCCCCAGAATATTCTTTTTTTATATTGAATGTGTTTTTTTTCTTCTTCTTCTTTTTCAGTTGCTCCATTAGGGGGCGCCACAGCAGATCAATCGTTTCCATCTCACCCTGTCCTCTGTATCTTCCTCTGTCTCACCAACCACCTGCATGTCCTCCCTCAGCACATCCATAAACCTCCTCTTTGTCCTCCCTCTTCTCCTCCTGCCTGGTGGCTCCATCCTCAGCATCCTTCTCCCTATATACCCTGGGTCCCTCCTCTGCACATGTCCAAACCATCTCAATCTCACCTCTCTGACTTTGTCTCCAAACCGTCCCACCCGAGCTGTACCTCTGATATGTTCATTCCTAATCTTGTCCATTCTCGTCATTCCCAAAGAGAATCTCAACATCTTCAGCTCCACCTCCTGTTTTTTTGTTAGTGCCACCGTCTCTAAGCAGTCCAACATACTGGTCTCACTACTGTCTTGTAAACTTTCTCCTTCACTCTTGCTGATATTCTTCAGTCACAATCCCTCCTGCCACATTTCTCCACCCACTCCACCCTGCCTGCACTCTCTTCTTCACCTCTCTACCACACTTTCCATTACTTTGGACAGTTGACCCGAAGTATTTAAACTCATTTACTCGCACCACTTCTACTCCTTGTATCTGCACTATTCCACTGGGCTCCCTCTCATTCACACACATGGACTCAGTCTTGCTCCTACTGACTTTCATTCCCCTGCTCTCCAGAGCATATCTCCACCTCTCCAGGCTAGACTCCACCTGCTCTCTACTCTCACTACAGATCACAATGTCATCTGAAAATATCATAGACCATGGAGATGCCTGTCTGATGTCATCTGCCACTCTTTCATGCTTGGGCACACTCTCCACCACCTCATATAACTCACTCCAGAAAACTTCTCTCGCCTTCATCTCACAACCTATCTGTGGGGCATATGCACTGATGATATTCATCATCACTCCTTCAATTTCCAACTTCACACTCATCACCCTGTCAGACACTCACTTCACCTCCAACACACTCTTAGCATACTCTTCCTTTAAAAGGACTCCAACACTATTTCTCTTCCTCACCATGATACAACAACCTGAACCCCCCTCCTATGCTCCTGCTCTTACTTCCCTTCCACTTGGTCTCTTGCTCACACAATATGTCTACCTTTCTCCTCTCCATCGTATCAGCCAGTTCTCTCCCTTTACCAGTCAGAGTGCCAACATTCAAAGTCCCAACTCACTCCAACCTTCTAGTTTTCCGCTTCTTCCACTGTGTCTTGATATGTTCTCCTCCTCTTCTTCTTCTTCGCCCAGCAGTAACCCAATTTCCGCCGGCACCTGTTAGTCAACAACACTGGTGGTGGTCATTGTTAAACCGGGCCTTGACCAATCTGGTCTGGAAATTCAATTTGTTATCTGCATCTTTAACTTTGGCTCTTTTTACACCGGATTCCCTTCCTGACTCAACCCTCCTAATTTATCCGGGCTTGGGACTGGTGCAGCAGACCGAACGGTCCGCCCCTAAAAATTGGTCTGCCTTTTGCATCTGCGCATGCATCATTTCAGACAACAACAGCATGTCTGAGACAGAGTCTCTTCACCCAAAGCAATCAAATGGATTAATGCGATTATTAACCATCCAATGATAAAGTAAAACCTCTTAAATCATTCTAAAGTCAGTTTTAAGCAGAAACGAGGCCATTTTAAGCAGAAACTCTGTGAAATTCCGTGATGCTTTTAAATGACCAACGCACAGTGAACGCACCTGCTAGCAGCTCGTTTAGCCGCGGCGCATTGATCACTTCCTCCATCTTTTATGATGAAATAATGCTGAATTTGTGTGGTAATGATTGTTGTACAAAAGCTTCAGATATCTGTCACTGAGACAGATGATGACTGGAGGCAGTGTGAAGTAGAAACAAGGTGATAATCAGTGAACCGTGTCATTGGGGGCGGGGGGGATTTTAGGGGGACTGTTCAGTTGGTGACACCTGCACTCAGAATACACTGGCAACACACCCCATGTGGCTGAATTATATTGACTGTGTTTCCCCATCTAATATCAAAGCAAATTTGTGTATATATATATATATATACACTCAACAAAAATATAAACGCAACACTTTTGGTTTTGCTCCCATTTTGTATGAGATGAACTCAAAGATCTAAAACTTTTTCCACATACACAATATCACCATTTCCCTCAAATATTGTTCACAAACCAGTCTAAATCTGTGATAGTGAGCACTTCTCCTTTGCTGAGATAATCCATCCCACCTCACAGGTGTGCCATATCAAGATGCTGATTAGACACCATGATTAGTGCACAGGTGTGCCTTAGACTGCCCACAATAAAAGGCCACTCTGAAAGGTGCAGTTTTGTTTTATTGGGGGGGGATACCAGTCAGTATCTGGTGTGACCACCATTTGCCTCATGCAGTGCAACACATCTCCTTCGCATAGAGTTGATCAGGTTGTCAATTGTGGCCTGTCGAATGTTGGTCCACTCCTCTTCAATGGCTGTGCGAAGTTGCTGGATATTGGCAGGAACTGGTACACGCTGTTGTATACGCCGGTCCAGAGCATCCCAAACATGCTCAATGGGTGACATGTCTGGTGAGTATGCCGGCCATGCAAGAACTGGGACATTTTCAGCTTCCAAGTTTTAGATCTTTGAGTTCATCTCATACAAAATGGGAGCAAAACCAAAAGTGTTGCTTTTATATTTTTGTTGAGTGTATATATTGTGTTTGTCTCCACAGCTGTGAAGGTGAAGAAGACCCTGAAGAACGTGAACGTGGTCCAGACCCAGGATGCCTCGTTCAGCCTAGAGCTGACTCATGAGAACGTGAGGGGAGCACAGTGGATCAAAAACGGTGTTGAGCTCCAACCCAGCGATAAATATGAAATCACAATTGAAGGCACAGTTCACGTGCTCAAGATAAACAACTGCACCACACAGGATGAATCTGTTTATTCTTTCAAACTGGGAAAACTGTCTGCCAGCGCCAGGCTCAACGTCGAAAGTAAGAAAAAAATAACAATACAGCTCTGTTACATTCATGCAATTTTTTTCAGCTTCTGCAGGAAATGAAAATGAAAAAGCCAGAAGTTAAATGTAGAACATTTTCTCTGCAGCAATCAAAATCCTTAAGAAGCCAAAAGATGTGACATCCCTGTTGGGTGCAACAGCTGTATTTGAGGTTGGAATTTCAGAAGATGACATTCCCGTGAAGTGGATGTTCAACAACATGGAGCTCAGGTCTGATGAGCACTACAACATTGTGACAGAGAAGAAGAACCACAAACTGATCATTCAGCATGTGGACAGCGGTAAAGAGGGACAGTACACCGCCGTGGTGGCACATCTGCAGTGCAGCGCTCATCTCATTGTTGAAGGTATATGGATAATATATACAGAAATATATAAATACATAAGGACTGAGTGAACTTGAGCGGACTCATCTATGTCCTGGATATTATTAAATATTTCAAAAGC
The DNA here is from genome assembly GCF_902500255.1 of Thalassophryne amazonica. Classification (NCBI taxonomy): domain Eukaryota; kingdom Metazoa; phylum Chordata; class Actinopteri; order Batrachoidiformes; family Batrachoididae; genus Thalassophryne; species Thalassophryne amazonica. The sequence continues at coordinate 3,908,014 of NC_047116.1, read as the reverse complement.
AAACATAATGCAAAGTAATATGAAATCAGTAATGTAACAAAGTAGAAATTCTTTGTTACTGTATTTAAGTGGAATTTTGACGTATCTGTACTTTACTTCATTGTTTACATTTCTGGCAACTTTTGCTTTTACTCCACTACATTTCCTCAGTAACATGTATACATGTACTTTTACTCCCATACATTTCCCTTAAACATCTTCGTTACTCGTTACTTCAATATAAAAATAGAAGAAATTTGATTGGGCAACGCCTGTTTGCAGAGGTGAAAGCAGGAGCACAGCTGTACAGCAGGCAGATATCCAGTCCTCTGCAGCCGGAGCGCAGCACCTTCCGCTCATAAAACTGGCCGATGTGGCTGTTTCGAATGGAAATATGATCATTTCTCTACATTGATTGTGGACGTGCTGGTTCTGATTTAGAAACAGCGTGCCCACAATTTATTCATCAGCCTCTGTCAAAGCAGTTTAAAGATGTCAATCATGACTACCAGGACTCTGTTGTTGTGGGTAAGAAAAGAGTCGTCTGCCTTTTAATTCACACAGTGTTTTGTTTTTTTTCATTCCTCATAACGTGCTTTCCGTGGGGCAGCGCACAAAGGTGTGTCAGAGACCTTTCCCCATAGCCACGTTCTCCTGCTGCAGGAGATAAGTTCTCCTAAGTTCCCCTACAGCAGGGGAACTTAGGAGAACTTGGGAGAACTTCCCCTACTACTCCTGCAGCTTGCCCCACAGTGCTGCAGGCTCGAGTTTTGTAGGGGAGCCTGGGGACCTTGTATCACTTGAGGTACTTTATACAAGACTGCATGAAATAATGCCATTTAGCTTTTTCTTTCAGCAGTTTTCATGGAGCCTCCTGTTTAACCACCATCAGCTCATCTTTAAACCTCCCTCACCTTGTCTATATACATCAGTCAGCTAGTCTGTATACCTCCATCAGCTCGTCTGTATACCTCCATCAGCTCGTCTGTATACCTCTGTCAGCTCGTCTACCTCCGTCAGCTTGTCTATATACCTCAGTCAGCTCGTCAGTATACCTCAGTCAGCTCGTCTGTATACCTCTGTCAGCTCATCTATATACCTCCGTCAGCTCGTCTACCTCCGTCAGCTTGTCTATATACCTCAGTCAGCTCGTCTGTGTGTACCTCCATTAGCTCGTCCATATACTTCAGTCAGCTCGTCTATATACCTCAGTCGGCTCGTCTGTGTACCTCCATTAGCTCATCCGTATACCTCAGTCAGCTCATCTGTATACCTCAGTCAGCTTGTCTATATACCTCAGTCAGCTCGTCTGTGTACCTCCATTAGCTCGTCCGTATACTTCAGTCAGCTCGTCTGTATACCTCAGTCAGCTTGTCTATATACCTCAGTCGGCTCGTCTGTGTACCTCCATTAGCTCATCCGTATACCTCAGTCAGCTCATCTGTATACCTCAGTCAGCTTGTCTATATACCTCAGTCAGCTCGTCTGTGTACCTCCATTAGCTCGTCCGTATACTTCAGTCAGCTCGTCTGTATACCTCAGTCAGCTTGTCTATATACCTCAGTCGGCTCGTCTGTGTACCTCCATTAGCTCGTCCGTATACTTCAGTCAGCTCGTCTGTATACCTCAGTCGGCTCGTCTGTGTACCTCCATTAGCTCATCCGTATACCTCAGTCAGCTCATCTGTATACCTCAGTCAGCTTGTCTATATACCTCAGTCAGCTCGTCTGTGTACCTCCATTAGCTCGTCCGTATACTTCAGTCAGCTCGTCTGTATACCTCAGTCAGCTCGTCTATATACCTCAGTTGGCTCGTCTGTGTACCTCCATTAGCTCATCCGTATACCTCAGTCAGCTCGTCTGTATACCTCAGTCAGCTCGTCTGTGTACCTCCATTAGCTCGTCCGTATACTTCAGTCAGCTCGTCTGTATACCTCAGTCAGCTCGTCTATATACCTTAATCGGCTCGTCTGTGTACCTCCATTAGCTCATCCGTATACCTCAGTCAGCTCGTCTGTATACCTCAGTCAGCTCGTCTATATACCTCAGTCAGCTCGTCTGTGTACCTCCATTAGCTCATCCGTATACCTCAGTCAGCTCGTCTGTATACCTCAGTCAGCTCATCTATATACCTCCGTCAGCTCGTCTACCTCCGTCAGCTTGTCTATATACCTCAGTCAGCTCGTCTGTGTGTACCTCCATTAGCTCGTCCGTATACCTCAGTCAGCTCGTCTATATACCTCAGTCGGCTCGTCTGTGTACCTCCATTAGCTCATCCGTATACTTCAGTCAGCTCGTCTGTATACCTCAGTCAGCTCATCTATATACCTCCGTCAGCTCGTCTACCTCCGTCAGCTTGTCTATATACCTCAGTCAGCTCGTCTGTGTGTACCTCCATTAGCTCGTCCGTATACCTCAGTCAGCTCGTCTATATACCTCAGTCGGCTCGTCTGTGTACCTCCATTAGCTCATCCGTATACTTCAGTCAGCTCGTCTATATACCTCAGTCGGCTCGTCTGTGTACCTCCATTAGCTCATCCGTATACCTCAGTCAGCTCGTCTGTGTACCTCCATTAGCTCGTCCGTATACTTCAGTCAGCTCGTCTATATACCTCAGTCGGCCTGTCTGTGTCCCTCCATTAGCTCATCCGTATACTTCAGTCAGCTCGTCTGTATACCTCAGTCAGCTTGTCTATATACCTCAGTCAACTTGTCTGTGTACCTCCATTAGCTCATCCGTATACCTCAGTCAGCTCGTCTGTGTACCTCCATTAGCTCGTCCGTATACTTCAGTCAGCTCGTCTGTATACCTCAGTCAGCTTGTCTATATACCTCAGTCGGCTCGTCTGTGTACCTCCATTAGCTCGTCCGTATACTTCAGTCAGCTCGTCTGTATACCTCAGTCAGCTCGTCTATATACCTCAGTCAACTCGTCTATATACCTCAGTCAACTCGTCTGTGTACCTCCATTAGCTCGTCCGTATACTTCAGTCAGCTCGTCTATATACCTCAGTCAACTCGTCTATATACCTCAGTCAACTCGTCTGTGTACCTCCATTAGCTCGTCCGTATACTTCAGTCAGCTCGTCTATATACCTCAGTCAGCTCGTCTATATACCTCAGTCAACTCGTCTGTGTACCTCCATTAGCTCATCCGTATACTTCAGTCAGCTCGTCTGTATACCTCAGTCAGCTCGTCTATATACCTCAGTCGGCTCGTCTGTGTACCTCCATTAGCTCATCCGTATACTTCAGTCAGCTCGTCTGTATACCTCAGTCAGCTTGTCTATATACCTCAGTCAACTCGTCTGTGTACCTCCATTAGCTCATCCGTATACCTCAGTCAGCTCGTCTGTGTACCTCCATTAGCTCATCCGTATACCTCAGTCAGCTTGTCTGTGTACCTCCATTAGCTCATCCGTATACCTCAGTCAGCTCGTCTGTATACCTCAGTCAGCTTGTCTATATACCTCAGTCAGCTTGTCTGTGTACCTCCATCATCTTGTCTATATACCTCTGCTATCTCTTTTGTATACCTCCATCAGCTCGTCTTTAAACTGCTGTCAGGTTGCTTTGAAGTTGTTTGTTTGGATGGAAGATGATGATGATGATGATGATCTTTGTCTCCACAGCACTAAAAGTCACAAAGCCTTTGAAGAACATTGAGATTCCTGAGACACAGGTAGCCACATTTGAGTGTGAAGTCTCACATTTCAATGTGGAGCCGATGTGGCTGAAGGACGGTGTAGAGCTTGAAATGAGCGAGAGGTTCAGGGTGGTTGTTCAGGGAAAAACTCACCAGCTGAAGATTGTGAACTCCAGGAAGGATGACTCTGCAGAGTACGCCTTTGTCTGTGGCAGTGACAAAGTGTCTGCCACATTGACTGTTCACCGTAAGTTACCCCAAAAACTGTTGTTGCTGTGGGAAATTTGAATGTCTGCATAGCTCCAAGTGCTTCACGTTCATACACTCTAAAACATGCACCTGCATTTAGTTCAACATCCAAAACTTGTAAGAGCTCTGTATGTTAAAGAGAGGTAGCAAGTGGACATAACCAAATGCAGCTGCATGTTTTAGAGTGTAGAGTCGTTCCGTCCTCACTAAGCTGTTGGGCTTTGATCTTTTCCAGCAATTGTCACCACCATGCTGCAGGATGTTAACGCTCAAGAGAAAGACATGGTCACGTTTGAGGTCACCGTCAACTATGAGGGAATTGCTTACAAATGGCTGAAGAACGGCATGGAGATCCGTTCTACGGACCGATGTCAGGCGCGCTGCAAGCAGCTGACACACACTCTGAGCATGAAGAACGTTCACTTCAGTGACAGTGCCGAGTACACCTTCATGGCCGGCTCTGCTGTTACTTCAGCCAAACTTTATGTTGAGGGTAAGCAGGGATTCGAACAGTGGGCCTTTTTTTACCAGCTGTTGTGATCTGAAACCTGTGCTTATGGAAAGCCTACAAAGTTTACAAAATAGAAAAAGGAACTGCATCTGCATCAATCATATTTGTCATGAAGTAGTTTAAATGTTTCAGCAAACGACTCCACATTCAGCAGACAGAACGTCGGTATCAAGTGTCGATTCTCAATGAAACCTGAAGAGTTTTTGGAGAATTTAATTTGTGTTAAGGTCCTAATGTAACTTTGTGGTCTACTGCAGCCCGAGTGGTGGAATTCACCAAACACCTGAAGGATCTGAAGATCACAGAGAAGAAGAGGGCGACTTTTGAATGTGAGGTTTCTGAGCCAAATGTCGATGTGATGTGGATGAAGGACGGCCAGGAGCTGGATATGTCTGACAGGTAGCTCACCTTCACACAGCCTGCAATCTCTAATCTCTTCATGATATTTTTTTTTCCCAAAGAAGCAGATTTTAATCAAGGCACCATTTTTACATTCAGTTGTAAAAAATATCTGTGCCAAAGTGTTTTTATTTATCGTAATCATCTACATCATTACGCTCCTGAAAAGGACCCCTCAGATACTAAAACGCCTCTACTTGGGGCAATTTGGGATAGATTGTCCACCTTAGAGTTGTGAAGGACTTTGCCAAAAGAATGAAGTAATGCTGCAACACAATGACAGCATTTGCCAGTTTTGTGGCCAGAAGTGTAACATTTTATGCAAAATGAAGGGAATGAGTGAAGTGTTAGGGGGAGGCAGAGTATTGGGATTGGTTCTTACTTTCACTCTTGTAGACAGGTATCATCTCTATGGATGGAAGACTTGCTGTCATAATCTGGAAAGGAAAAGATTATCAGATGTATTGCAGAATTGACAGGGGTATCACGCTGCTCTCTGTGCCAGGAAAGGTGCTTGCAAGGATCATTTGTAACAGTTCAGGTAACTTGCTACTCAGTGATTGGAATAGTCTGTCTTCACACCCAAGATGTCAAACATTGACCTCATCCTGGATCTGCGAGTCCTGATTGAATGCAAACTCAAATGCCAATAAAATCTCTGACCTCTTCTTGGGGACGGGTTCTGGTTCCGACAGTGTAAGGTCCCTGCTTTGACTGGATGTCAGGTAAAGTTGTGAAGATCAGTTACTTTGATGCCTTTGCTGTTTGCAGATATAAAATATCATCAGATGAGTTTGTTCATCGTCTTGTTCTGCCGTCCGTCCGTATGAGTGACGCTGGAGAGTACGTTGCCGTGGCCGGAGCCAACATGTCTAAGGCCCAACTGGGAGTTGAGGGCCGGGACATCAGAATCACAGAACCAGCCACCAAAGACATCACTGTGAGTTTATGACTTCAACAGTTTCTGTATCACATAAACTGAAAATTTTCTACAAAACTCATCCAAATGATCATCTGTCATTTCAGGTTGTTGAGAAACAAAGAGCAACCTTTGAATTTGAGGTGAACGAGGATGATGTGGAAGGTCACTGGTTGAGGAATGGTGTGGAGATCCAGCTGACAGTGGAGGAGAGGTTTAGTTATGCCATCATCAGAAAGCTGCACCGTCTGACCATCACTGAGACTTACAGGAGCGACACTGGCGAGTATACTTTCCAGGCCGGCAAAAACAGGAGCACCGTGAACCTCCATGTCCGACGTAAGACCTGCTGTCACCTCCACACCAAAACCTGCAGTCTTCAGTACAAACGCTGCTTTCTGTGCACCACAAACACTTTGGTTATCACCAAAGTTAGTGTCATGTCATGTGACTGACACACCAATCAGTGGCTGGTTACAGCTTCAACAAACACCTCTACTGAGAGAATGTCCATTGTCCCTGTTTTAAATTCTGGCATGTCCACGCTGGGTGTCTGCCAAGAAGCTGACTTACACCGTTTCTTTGGTGCTCTGTTTTCTAGTTCCAGAGCCTCCTCAGATCGTACGTCACATGGAACCCCAGACTGTGACGGCAGGTAAATCGTGTCGCTTCTCAGTCCAGGTGAGTGGCCTTCCACAGCCTCACGTGTCCTGGTACAAAGATACACAACTCCTGGTCACCAGCGACCAGTGCAAGATCCTCCATGATGAGGACGAGCACATGATGATGCTGCTGGAGGTTTTCATGGATGATGCCGCCGTCTACAGCTGTGAGGCCAAGAATGACTTTGGAGAAGCAACAAGTTCCGCCCAACTCACCGTTGAAGGTATGTTTGCACGCTGGTCATGGCAAACTGTCAACATGTTAGAATTTTGTTTGTGCTCTTTAACTTGGATTACAACTTCTTCACAGTTGTTATGAGTGTTTTGGTGGCTGCCCTCACTTGTCCCCTTAGTCCTTACTCACGGGTTTTGAGTGCAGCCAGATGGATTTATCATTTCCCACCTGGACAGGAACTATCTGTCTGGAACAGGAACTAAATGTCTCATTTCTGATCACATTTTCACAGATTTAGATTTGATTTATATTTTTTATGTTCTTCTGTGTTTTCCAGCTCCAAAAGTGGTAGAAGTGGCCCGGGTCTCTGCCCCGGTCCTTGTGGCTCCAATTGCGGACATTCTGGTTCCTGAGCGACATTTTGCTCGCTTTGAATGCTCCATCTCTGGAGAAGGTACCAAGTCCATCTGTGCACTGAATCTGGTTGCTGCTTTGATAAACGATTGATCCTGAGTGTAACTGGACACTGTGTTTCCAGATCTACAGATTTCTTGGTTCTGTAATGACAAAGCGGTCAGGGAGTCAGACACAATCAGGATGTCTCGTGACGGGGAAACCTGCTGCCTTGAGATTTCCAGTGTTGCCTTCAGCCACGAAGGAGAATACTCATGTGTTGCCAGAAATTCCGCAGGAACCATCACATGTTCTGCTACTCTGAATATTGATGGTGAGTTCTTCAGGTGTTCGTGAAGACGTGCGTTTGGACTTGTGAGAGCAGATCAGATATCGCTGCATGTGATTTAGTGGTTTTCTCTGCAGGCGGAAAGGCAATGCTCTGACTTTGTTGTTGTGATGAGGACTGAATCCTGAAATGCTGGTTTCTGTTGCCAAGAAACTTTGACACAACACAAAAAACAAATCCCACAGAATGTTTGTTCCATTCGGTTGAGAACCAGCACTCCTGTTGGACCGTCCTCGTCGGTTTTCTTAAGGACACTAAATATTGTCAACGAACAGCGAAAGCTAAATTTCAGTAAACATGGTGACAAATAAAGCTAATTCTAACACGTTCTGCTCTACAGTCTACTTTAAATTTAACGGGGATACATGCATGACACTAATTACGCCACACAAACTGAAGTTAGCATGCTAGCTGCTATGCATATGACCTCGCTGGTGTGACACAGTTTGTGGGTCACGGTCAAAGGCCAGGATTTCCAGTAAGTGTCCTTGTTTATTTAAAGAAATGAAAACACCTGCAGTTGACCAATGATGGGAACTTTGGACAGCATGGAACCGGTTCAGAGCACGTGGACCAGATGTTTTGTGACTGATTTGTCTTCTACAAATTGAAGATGCGGGTCTGTTCATGACGTGGGAACTGGATTAGGACTGAAGATCAGTCGGAGCATTCCTGAAGCACAGAGTGTCTGTCCGGACAAAAACCTCAATCTCACCTTATCCAGGACAAATCAAAGTCTCAGCTTAAACCGTCGCTGAGCCAGCAGAACTCTGCATGGTTCAAGACGAAGACGAGCTGACATTTCAGGTCCATTTGACCCTATAACCTGCTGATCATTGGAAAAAGATTTGCTCACAGAACTGTTCATTTTTCCACATTTTTGTGTGAGCTGCCTTCTCCCAAGTCAGAAGATGCTGATGATGGAGACCAGTCACAGCTACTGGAGCGTGTGCCAACTTCACAGCTGTCATCATGTCTTGGTGGCTCCTCTCACGTGTCTCTGTTGTGCATGTTCACTCAGTTTTTCAGGATGGCCTGTTCTGAACAGATTTAACAGACTGTGTCTTCATGATGGATTGAAGACACAGTAACACACAAAGGAAACAGCTCAGCAGGCAATTGTCCAAATACCTTTGGTCCAGTAAAATCTGGAACACGTCACTTCTCAAGATTAAAACCAGAAATAACAAAAGTCCAAATATATATGAGCCTGGCTGGTTGTGTGAATATTTGTTGAACCACATGAAAACACCTTATGTTGTGTGGTGAGATTTGATGTTTGTTTATTTGCTTGTTAGAATCCAGCAGCTGTTAGCGCAGGATTCTCTCAGGTTGTGTTTTTGTCATGTGACCGGTGAACGTCTTCTTGTTTGTCTTTATGTGGCGCATGGCGTCAGCGCTCCTAACCGTAGGACCGTCCACACGCAGACTCTAGATCTTCAGAGGAATGCAGCATGAATGTAGTCAAACTCAGACTGAGAATGAGCGTTGGGGAATCTAGCTTTAGGACATTTGCACGGATGTAATCCTTTTTTGGGGGGGCTCCAGTCAGACTTGCATGATTGACAGCAGAGACCCCGCCCCCTCCCTCACGGGTTCCAGCTGAGCTGAGGGAAGTCCGTCAGTGAGCAGAATGATGTTTTGACCTAATTCTTTACTCTTTCTTATTGCCCAGATGAAAAATCCCGAGCCTTAGCTAGCATGTCGAGCAGCGCAGCTGAGACGCTGCTCAGTAAGAGGCTGGAGGCCCACACAGCCACAACCATCGAGTTTACACACACCGCTTCTGTGTCTTGGGAGACGGTTGATATTCATATGCAGAGCATGAGCTCGATGGAGATGATCTCTGAGAACAGCACTGAGGTTGATCTCTCGGCCACGCCCGCTCTGCTGATGGAAATGAGCGACGTCCATGTGAAAAGTGGCGAGATGGCGGAGTTCAGCTGCTTGTTCGACGGGCAGCCGTTCACCGGGGTGGTGTGGGATCACAATGGCCACAACCTGGTGGACACAAAGCGGGTGAGGAGGTCTCAGAGCGGGGGGTTGCTGTCTCTGGTCATCCAGGGTGTTGGTGTGGCGGACCAGGGTGTGTACCGCTGCACCGCCGCCAACCGACACGGCCAGAGCAGCTCCTCTGGCCAGCTGACTGTTGAAGGTGGATAATCTTTCTTTTTTGAATCAGTCTGTCTCCATCTGGTCCATCTCACCTCTTCTCCTGCTGCTTCTGCTTCGTCTTTTAATCTCATCTTTTAATATTTCCTCTTAGACTGTAACCTGGTAGAAAGTAATAGAATAACAACTTTTAACTTGGTATGTATTTGCTCTGTGTACCTTCTGTTCATAGCGTTTCTGATAATCAACAAGCCAGTTTTGAAGACCTGGGTTTCATCCGCACGTTACATTACTTGCATTTGCTATCATGTAGTCTGATTGATTACCGTTAAATGCTAATAACATGATGTGGACCCGGGTTTTCATGTGGGTTTGGTTCCATCTCAGTCTCTTCCACAGTTTTTGAGATACAGCAGAGGCCGGATGAACAAACGAGTGAAGTGGATCAGTGTTTACAGTCTGAAATTTAAACCTCTCATGGGAAGGGAACGCCATTTTGGTTTCCCCTGTTTGGGTCTCCGTAGATCATCAACGAACAGTCAAATTTCACATCACGTTTTTGTTTTTTGTCCCCCGAACACACGTTTTTATGTTTCAGGACCTCCAGCTAACAGAAGGTACACGGACTCTAATTTGCCCTCTTTCCACAGTAGCTTTGCCTGCTAACCTCATCCACCCACCGACTAACCCCTTGAGTGTTTAAAACATAGTCTTGACACTCTGACCCCTAATTGCTCTTCCTAACTTTATTCTCACCCAGCTAAAGAAGCAAATGTCAAAGCAGAAACCCCCATCCCCACTGACTCTGTGCGTAAAGTGTCGCAGACAGACAAGGAGACCCCTCGAGGTCCCTCTGAAGCCAACAGGCAGGAGGTGGCACAGGAGCCAGGACCATCTCCTCCATCTTCTCAGGGATCTCTCAGCCTCATCAGCCACCTGAATTTCCCAGATGTCACGCCTCATGACAAACGAGGTCAACACGTCTCCGGCTGCCCTGAGTTCCTGATCAAGCTTCCCCCTGAGCTGCTGATCCCAAACAGAGGAAACAGCTCATTCTGTTGCGTAATGAAGGGGGTTCCCACGCCGTTTCTCATTTGGCTGTACAACCGGTTGAATGTTGAGGATTGTGTGTCTTACTCTCTGAAACATGACGGCCCCCTGTGCTGCATAAATGTTAAAAAAGTGGAGTCTGGACCAGGGGGCTCTTACTCTTGCAAAAGCTCAGCTGAGGATGCTGAGTGCAGCACATTGATGAAAGGTTGGCATCTGCATGCTTTTGGTCCTTCTGCTCGCTCGGCACACAGCACCACTCTTTCTCTCCGCTTCCCACCTCCACCAGCAGAGGCACTGTTTTTTGCCACCATGCACCTGTCGAGGGTTTTTAAAGGCAGTGTTTAGGAGAGGTCATGACCTCTGTGGCCTGCTTTACTGACACCTAAGATGACAGGGACACTCATCTCACTGAGCATTTACCAAAAGCGGCCAATGCTGTACACAAAATGACCAAAGGAAGCATGCAGTGATGTCACTCTGTACTGGAACAAACAACAACACAACAAAAAGGATGCACGACCTGTCACTGATTCTAACAGTCTTGCATCATATGAGCCAAAATCTGTAGCTTCAAGTCATTAATTTGCAAACATTTGTGTCTTTTCAGTAACTGCAGCAGAGAGGGAATCTATGCCCGTCGATCTAAAAGGTAAAGGAGCACATATAACTTTGAATTTTTACAGATTCCTGAGACATTTGTCCTTTTTTTTATCAGTGTCTTTTTATTGTTTTTACAAGTTTAGAAAATGACAAACACAAATAAAAGTATACAAGGGAAAAAAAAAGAAAAGAAAGAGAAATCTCTCCCCTCCCGCCCCGTGCTATACCTGTTCAAGAAACATACCATATTTCCGTCTGGTTCAAAATCGTAAAATAAGGATTTGCATACAAAATACAGAATTGAGCAATTTAAATCAAATTGTTAGCAGACACGCTGTCAAAATAAGAAATAAAAGGCAGCCATTGATCATAAAATTTCCCAGAGGAACTTTTAAGTGTATACCTTATCTTTTCCAAATGTATATGTGCCATAACATCTTTCATCCATTGAGCAAATGTTGGCGGGCACGCCTCCTTCCATTTGAACAAAATTAGTCTACGAGCCAATAAAGAACAAAAAGCAATCATTTTTTCTTGGCTTCTGTTCAAAATAAGTTTCAGGGATACTACCCCAAACAAAGCAATCCAAGGACAGGGGTACACAGTTTCTCCGAAAATCCTGGAAAAGGCCTTAAAAATGTAATGCCAATATCCACAGAGTTTGGGGCAGGTCCAAAACACGTGCACAAGTGTAGCAGGTGTTTGTTTGCAACGATCACATGATGGGTCCAGATCTGGTTTGATCTTGGACAACTTGTCTTTAGACCAGTGCAGACAGTGCACAACTTTGAATTGGACCACCGTATGTCTGAATGAGACAGAAGATGAATGAATGTTATGTAGTGCCCTTTGCCACACAGAGTCCGATATAGTCTCATTCAAGTGAGACATTTGTCCTCTACATCTGCTTTCATGCTGCTGGAATTTTGACACTGGATTTTTTTTTTTTTTTTATAAATCTGAAGTTGTTTTGTTGGATTCACATGATTTATTGAGTAATTAGTCTTTTGAGTACTGCGGTTTGTGAGGACACCAGCAGAGTGGAAGCTGCTATCGTCTTAGCTAGCCCAGTTCTGCAAATGAATTTTATAAAATCCTTCTTAACCATCCTATACACAGTTTTACAAATTGATCAAAATCATGTTTAGTCAGAGTGGACAGGATGAAAAATATCTTAACTGTTTAATTAATTTTCCACAAAGTAACTGAGCTGTTGGGTTTAGACTTCAATAATATGTTCATGGGGTCATATTAGGCTGGTGGTCAGTAAACAGTCTCTAAGCCGTCCAACATAGCTGGTCTCACTACTGTCCTTCACTCTCCTTCACTCTTGCTGATATTCTTTGGTCACAAATCCCTCCTGCCACCTTTCTCCACCCACTCCACCCTGCCTGCACTCTCTTCTTCACCTCTCTACCACACTCTCCATTACTTTGGAAAGTTGACCCCAAATATTTAACTCATCTACTTCACCACTTCTACTCCTTGTAACTGCACTATTCCACTGGGCTCCCTCCCATTCACACACATGTACTCAGTCTTGCTCCTACTGATTTTCATTCCCCTGCTCTCCAGAGCATATCTCCACCTCTCTATAGATCACAGTGTCATGTGCAAACATCATAGTCCATGAAGACTCCCATCTGATGTCATCTGTCAACCCGTCCATCACCACTGTGAACAAGAAAGGACTCAAACTTGATCCTTAGTGTAATCCCACCTCCACCTTGAATGAGTCTGTTATTCCTTATGTACACTCAACAAAAATATAAACGCAACACTTTTGGTTTTGCTCCCATTTTGTATGAGATGAACTCAAAGATCTAAAACTTTTTCCACATACACAATATCACCATTTCCCTCAAATATTGTTCACAAACCAGTCTAAATCTGTGATAGTGAGCACTTCTCCTTTGCTGAGATAATCCATCCCACCTCACAGGTGTGCCATATCAAGATGCTGATTAGACACCATGATTAGTGCACAGGTGTGCCTTAGACTGCCCACAATAAAAGGCCACTCTGAAAGGTGCAGTTTTATCACACAGCACAATGCCACAGATGTCGCAAGATTTGAGGGAGCGTGCAATTGGTATGCTGACAGCAGGAATGTCAACCAGAGCTGTTGCGCGTGTATTGAATGTTCATTTCTCTACCATAAGCCGTCTCCAAAGGCGTTTCAGAGGATTTGGCAGTACATCCAACCAGCCTCACAACCGCAGACCACGTGTAACCACACCAGCCCAGGACCTACACATCCAGCATGTTCACCTCCAAGATCGTCTGAGACCAGCCACTCGGACAGCTGCTGAAAACAGCGGTTTTGCATAACCAAAGAATTTCTGCACAAACTGTCAGAAACCGTCTCAGGGAAGCTCATCTGCATACTCGTCGTCCTCATCGGGGTCTCAACCTGACTCCAGTTCATCGTCGCTGGCATTTGGCACGTTGGAGAGGTGTTCTCTTCACGGATGAATCCCGGTTCACACTGTTCAGGGCGATGGCAGACAGCGTGTGTGTGCGTTGTGTGGGGGGAGCGGTTTTCTGATTGTCAATGTTGTGGATCGAGTGGCCCATGGTGGTGGTGGGGTTTGGTATGGGCAGCGTCTGTTATGGACGAAGAACACAGGTGCATTTTATTGATGGGCATTTGAATGCACAGAGATACCATGATGAGATCCTGAAGGCCCATTGTTGTGCCAACATCCAAGAACATCACCTCATGTTTGCAGGAGGATAAGGCACGGCCCCATGTTGCAAGGATCTGTACACAATTCTTGGAAGCTGAAAATGTCCCAGTTCTTGCATGGCCGGCATACTCACCGGACATGTCACCCATTGAGCATGTTTGGGATGCTCTGGACCGGCGTATAACACAGCGTGTACCAGTTCCTGCCAATATCCAGCAACTTTGCACAGCCATTGAAGAGGAGTGGACCAACATTCTACAGCCACAATTGACAACCTGATCAACTCTACGCGAAGGAGATGTGTTGCACTGCATGAGGCAAAACGGTGGTCACAGCAGATACTGACTGTATCACCCCCCAATAAAACAAAACTGCAACCTTTCAGAGTGCCTTTTATTGTGGACAGTCTAAGGCAACACCTGTGCACTAATCATGGTGTCTAATCAGCATCTTGATATGCACACCTGTGAGGTGGGATGGATTATCTCAGCAAAGGGAGAAGTGCTCACTATCACGATTTAGACTGGTTTGTGAACAATATTTGAGGGAAATGGTGATATTGTGTATGTGGAAAAAGTTTTAGATCGTTGAGTTCATCTCATACAAATGGGAGCAAAACCAAAAGTGTTGCGTTATATTTTGGTTGAGTGTACATCTCACCCACTGTTACAGTATCCTTGTATGTCCCGTACTACCCTCACATACTTCTCTGACACTCCAGACTTCCTCATACAATACCACAACTCTTCTCTTGGCACCCTGTCATAAGCTTCTGTAAATCCACAAACAATTTAACTCCTTCTGGCCTTCTCTGTACTTCTCCAACAGTATTCTCAGAGCAAACATTGCATCAGTAGTGCTCTTTTCAGCATGAAACCATATTTCTGCTCACAGATCTTCACCTGTTTTCTAAGCCTAGCTTCTTCTACTCTTTCCCATAACTTCATGCTGTGCCTGATCAACTTTATTCCTCTGTAGTATACTGGCAGCTCTGCACATCACCCTTGTTCTTAAAAATAGAACCAGCACACTTCATCTCCACTCCTCAGGCATCCTCTCAATTTCTAAGATTGTATTAAGCAGTCTGGTTGAAAACTCTGCTGCCATCTCTCCTAAACATTTCCATGCCTCCACTCGAATGTCATCTGGTCCACTGCCTTTCCACTCTCATCCTCTTCATAGCTGCCCTCACTTCATCCTTAATAATCTCTTGTACTTCCTGATTTACTCTCACCACATCATCCAGCCTTTTCTCATCATTTCTTCATTTATCAGCTCCTCAGAATATCTCTCCACCTTCCAACACCGCTCTCCCTTGCTTGTCAGCACATTGCCATGTGGATCTTTTACCACCCTACCCTGCTGCACATCCTTTCCAGCTCTGTCCCTTTGTCTGTCCAGTCGTACAAGTCCTTTTCTCCTTCCCTTCCTATTCAACATCTTGTACAGCTTACAGTATGCCTTTTTCTTAGCTTTTACCACTTCTCTTTTCACCTTACACGCATCTCCTTGTGCTGCTGTCTACTTTCTTCATTTCTCTGACTATCCCAAAACGTTTTCACCAACCTCTTTCTACTTATGCTTTCTTGAAGTCCCCAACTATGCTTCTGCTCTTACTTCCCTTCCACTTGGTGTCTTGCACACACAATATGTCTACCTTTCTCCTCTCTATCATATCAGCCAGCTGTCTCCCTTTACCAGTCAGATGCCAGCATTCAAGTCCCAACTCACTCCACCCTTCTAGTTCCCACTTCTTCTGCTGTGTCTGGACATGTTCTCCTCCTCTTCTTCTTCTTCTTCTTTGCCCAGCAGTAGCCCAGTTTCCACTGGCACCCAGTTTGGCAACAGCACCAGTGGTGGCCGTTGTTAACCCGGGCTTCGACCAATCCAGTATGGAAATTTGATTTCCATACCAAAGATATCAGAAATATTAAATGCAAAATGTAATTTCCTACATTTGATGTGTCTACTGTATTGTTAATATGTCTTAATATGTTTTTCACTTCATTCTGTCAGATTGTGAAGTTGGTAAAGGACCATATCATACTCCCTCAGACTGTGCTACAAACATCTTCCAAATGCATTAGAATTACTTTTTCTCAGAGTTCAAGACAATGCTTTGTTTTAATTAAATAGTTGGATTCCCCTGGTCCGCACCAGTCTAAGTCAGCTGCTAGGCGCAGGACACTAAAATTGCGCAGATGATATGTTGCAGTTGTCCACAGGGTCAGAAGTGCAATGTCTGTCCTCCAACTTGGAAAAGAAAGCAGATTCCCGCTCTAGCTGAAAATCCCCAGTCCTAGTTGACCCGAGGTGTCAACTTTTGTCATCATAACAAAGTAGCACTTTTCAACTGTTAACTTTGCCTTTAACCAGATTAGGTGGGAGGATTGAAGATGAAGGTATCAAACATTCCAAAGTTGTGTCAAATGTCCCAAACACAAACAGCCACACTAACCATAGTTGTTAGTTAAACTAGTAGCTGTGGTGTTTGTCATATTTTATCTGTTCTCTTTGTATGCACCTGAAAGAAATTGTGAGTGTAGTAAATGTTGTCATCAGCTAAAGGATAAACCTTTAGGTGCCAAACTGATGACACACTGAATACAGTGGGCAAACATCAAAACTATTGGTCACTGTTATCGTCACAATTAATTTAACAGTCTGTGATTTCACAGACGCTTCTAGCTGCTTGGAATGTAATAGAAATATGCCAACATAAAGGATCTAGTGTTGAAGAAGAAGGATCACACTCAGTCATTTTAACCTGTAGGGATGCTATTTTCTCAATTATTGTGATGTATTTGAGGTGATGAGCACCTCAAAACTGAAGTTATTGTACTTGGCCCCACAAATCTTAGAAACATGTTGCTACCAGATCGTTACTCTGGATGGCATTTCCCTGATCTCTAGTAATACTGTGAGAAATCTTGGAGTTTATTGTTTGATCAGGATATGTCATTCAAAGCGCATATGAAACAAATATGTAGGACGCCATTTTGCATTTACGCAATATCTCTAAATCAGAAAGGTCTTGTCTCAGAGTGATGCTGAAAAACTAATTCATGCATTTGTTTTCCTCTAAGGCTGGACTATTGTATTCATTATTATCAGGTGTCCTAAAAGTTCCCTAAAAAGCCTTCAGTTGGTTCAGAATGCTGCAGCTAGAGTACGGACGGGACTAGCAGGAGAGAGCATATCTCACCCGTGTTGGCCTCCCTTCATTGGCTTCCTGTTAATGCTAGAATAGAATTTAAAATTCTTCTTCTTACTTATAAGGTTTGAATAATCAGGTCCCATCTTATCTTAGGGACCTCGTATACCATATTACCCCATTATAGCGCTTCGCTCTCTCAGACTGCGGCTTACGTGTAGTTCCTAGGGTTTGTAAGAGTAGAATGGGAGGCAGAGTCTTCAGCTTTCAGGCTCCTCATCCTGTGGAACCAGCTCCCAATTCAGATCAGGGGAGACAGATACCCTCTCTACTTTTAAGATTAGGCTTAAAACTTTCCTTTTCGCTAAGGCTTATAGTTAGGGCTGGATCGGGTGACCCTGGACCATCCCTTGGTTATGTTGCTTTAGACGTAGACTGTGTTTCATAATTATTGTATGGCCTTGCCTTGCAATGTGGAGCGCCTTGGGGGCAAACTGTTTGTTGTGAGTTGGGCGCTATACAAGAAAAAAGTTGATTGATTGATTGATTGGATGAGCAGCATGCTCGAAAACATGACCGACAAAATATCTCTATTATAACATAGATCAGTATTTTCAGGCTGCTGCACTTCTGATTGACAGCTGTTCGAAAACAACATACACCGTAGTTTTGGTCAGTGGTCAAAACTAGCAATGACAATGCCTTGCCTTATGTTTCTGTTGTGCTCTGACATTCCACTTTTTTAATGACTGTAAAGGTATACGTCCTTATTGTTTTCATGTTGTTCACTGTATTTGAAGTTTTTCTTACTTTGAACTGTCACTATTTTTACTCAGCTTTCTCTAGCTCGACCATCGCAGTGA
This sequence comes from Thalassophryne amazonica, assembly GCF_902500255.1. Lineage (NCBI taxonomy): Eukaryota > Metazoa > Chordata > Actinopteri > Batrachoidiformes > Batrachoididae > Thalassophryne > Thalassophryne amazonica. The sequence goes on along the minus strand of NC_047116.1, from coordinate 3,890,261 downwards.
CAGAGGAAACCCAGGAATCCTACTACACTGGCCTAAGTTACCAGACAAAACCAGAACACTTGAACTCAAGCCAGAGTCTAAACCGCTACTCTCCAGCTCTTGGGAAAAGAAAAAAGAAAAAACCACTTTTCCTCAGCAAACTTTCTTCCACAGTTGCTGCGGTTGGAGAAAACTGTCACGTTACTGTACAAGTGTCCGGTTTCCCCAAGCCCACTGTGAAGTGGTTTCACAGTGGGCAAAGTATAACAAGTTCGTCTGTGTATACCTTCCTTCATGAGCGAGACCACTATAGCCTGGTTATTCATAAAGTTCAGAGAGAGTTTGCTGGCGAATACTCTTGCACTGTCAGCAACAGATTTGGCCAGTCGACCTGCACTTCTTATTTGGAAGTTCAGGTGAAAGATCCAGAAAGAGACAGAAAAGTGGAAGAGAGAGTGTTTGTACCGACTGGTAAACCCCCAGAATTCACAAAAACAATTGATTCAGCTCATTCTTCCAAGGGTGGTGAGGCTTTCTTCTTTCGGTACATTGTGACTGGAGAGCCTTTCCCGGAGGTTCAGTGGCTCAGAGGTCGCTACCACATTCAGCCCAGTGGCTTCTGTATCATTGTGAGCAACCCAGATGGCTCCGGCTTCATTAATATTAAGAGCATCAAACAGGAGGATGCTGGTGTCTACACCTGCAAGGCCTCCAATCAGTTTGGGGAAGCTACCTGTACTGCTGAACTGCTCGTGTTGACAGAGTTAGTACAGGAAGAACATGTATTAACCAAGAAAGAAAAAAGTTTGAAAATATCCATAACAGAGGAGGCCACAGACTCTAGACTGTTCCAAGAGCTGAGTAGATCCGTCAGATATTTATACCATTAGCACTGAAGACAAGCAAATTATGCCTAGTGAAGAGGCGGAAACCTTTGGGGAACTAGATATGTCTGCTGCCACCCTTAATCGGGAGCAGCTGACTCAGCAGGCTGCCGTACTACAGTCTTATCAAATACAAGAGAGAGTTTCTCAAGCTCCCAGCCATCCACCTCAGGTTTCAGCTGTTCCTGTGAAACAGCTTCATATGGCGGCTTTCTTATCATCAGTCCATGAAAGCCAAAAGATCACTGACCAGCACTCTGAGCAGCTTCTCAGCCCCGAGGTTACAGAAGTAGAGTTTGTCAAGGAACAGTCGTCTGTGGTCATGACAGCCAAATCTGAAGAGGTTCTTCCACTTTCAACAGTGAGAACTGGGACCCTGAGAGAAACACTTCCAGAGCAGTTGAAGATCTTAATTGAACCCAGGCAGCTTGTTAGCAGTCACCAAGTAGAATCTAGTTTACCCATCCTTAAAGAAACATCAGGAATCACTCAGAGGCCCGAGGAAGAGAAGAGCTTCAGAGTCACAGAAGGGGTCAAAATCTTATACTCGGCTCAATCTACAGGGACACTTCCAGTCACAGAAGGACATTCTGAGCCTCTGCCAGCTTTAGACGCACCCACTGAATCCATCATGAAGAAAGAATTGTCTAAGCTAGTTGTAGCACCTATGAATGAAACTAGAGTGTCCTTGTCCAAAGAGCAAAAATTTGACATGGAGAGACCAGAAGAGGAGAGTATCTCCACATTCAAAGACATGGTCTTTAAGTCTGCTATAAGTGCAGAAGAGAGGTATGTCCTTCAGGCTGAGAAGTCAGGAGAGGTGCCGCGTATATCGTCATCCCTTTCTCTAAACCCTCAGATGGAGAGAGAGAGAGTCCTGCATCTGCAGGTCATCACTGATCAGAATGCTTTAAGATCTGAGGGTCAATTCAGCAGTGAAAAGCCCCTCGCAGAGCAAGCAGAAGTGAGGAAGAGTCCAACATTGTTGCATTCAGTTTCCCAGGAAGAACAAAGAATGTTCGCTTGTGAGGAAACTTCAGAGTTCTCAGCAAAGACTGATGCCACATTTGTTCAGCCGAAGAAAGAGCTGCCACAAACAATGCATCTTCAGTCAATCCATTCTTCACCAGCTTTACCCAAGGAAGGTATTCTTACACTCCTTAAGCCTGACCAGCAGGTGGCGACACAGAAGCAGGAGAAGATAAGAAGGTGTGCAGCCACGGCAGAGGAGAGATGGGATATCACCGCCGATTATCACACAGACTTAGATGTCTTAGTTACAGGGGTTCAGTCACAGAGGCAAACGGAGCCTCGGCCCCTCAGAGTCCTCGCAGTCTCTTCCCAACCAACACCGCTCCCGAGGGAGGCACCTTTCGTTAGTGACACCAGTCAGCAGCGAGCAGTAGTCCATAAGGAGGATTACTGGAATATCATGCACTCAGTCAGCGTCACAGAGAATCAGGCTCTGGAGGAGGGCCATGCCAGCAGTCTCCAAGCTGACCAGAAATTTAAGGCTGAGATGAAAATTGAGCCCAAGATCCCTAAAAATTCGGTTTTCATTGAAGGAAAAGCAGTTGCCACAGAGACCTGTACTATGTTAGAGGCCGCAGAGCAAGACTTTGCAGTCCAGATCCAAGAGGGCCAGTCTGTCCGACAGTCTGTATTGCTGGAAGAAAAACAGATCATTATTGCAGAGCAGTCATGTGAGCTGCATAAATCTGAGAGTTCGATGATAAACATTGTGACCCAGCCTGAAAGAGTTATGTTTGTCCACGAGTCTGACGACACCCAAGCTCTCCCCAAAGAGCTCACTTTTGTTATTCACATTCCCAAACCATCAAGTCTGAATATCCGGTGTCAGCTCAGAGAAGCTCTTCAGTCTGCTGTAGCCACTGACCACCAACTTTTACTAGCTGATGTCATAGGAAAGCTAGAATCTGTGGAAGTGCACGAGGCAAAAGTTCAGAGACAGTTCCAACATGTCAGGTCTACGTATGTAATAACGACACCAGGAACCCCCCTGGAGATTACATTGGCTTTTGAAGGTGAGTATCCTCAGACAGCTGACCTCAGGTCTGAGCTCCAGGTGGCTCTGCGTGCTATGACCTACCGGGAGAGGCAAAGCCTTTCTTCAGAGCAGCCAGGCACCTTGCTGATTGACCGGCCTCAGAAAGCGCTGCTCAGTTCGGCATCCTTTAAGGAAGTGCTCTCATCTGTGGTGGACACTGTGATGGTTACAGACAGCACCACTGGAATTGTTCCAGTTGTGTCTCAGTCAGCAGCTATCAAGACTGAAGCCATGGCTTCCTTCCAAAGAGCCATCGTTCAGAATCAGTCTGAGATCCTTGAGTTCAGGCAGATGGTGGCAGGACGTGGTAGTACTGACGTAACAACCACAGTGTCTTTGGGTCATATTGAAGAGCATATGGATATATTTGTTCACAGAGAAACCACAGAAGAGTATCTATCAGAGGCAGTAATGATTAGTGAACCCTCAGCGAGAGTGGTAGATTATCCCACTGTGACTAGTTCTCTAGAAGATGTTTGTGCTGAAGAAAACGGTAAGGCTGTATTTTCTGCCACCATCAAGTATGTCACGGAGGTTAACTGGTTTTTCAATGGACAATTGGTGAAATCTGACGAGTTCAAGTGTTCTAAAGAGCAAGACAGATACATGCTAATTATCAACAAAGTTAACAAGGAGAGGCATCAAGGAGAGTATGTCTGTGAGGCCAAGAATGAAGCCGGCACGACGACGACGTCTTCAAGACTGACTGTGTTCTCACGAGGTTTGACGATGTGAAATACTTTGATATCATCAACTAACCAAACACATTGGTCACCTCTGCTGTCTGTAAACCTCATACCTTTAATGTGGATTTTTTTTTAAGTAAATGGGCTGAATGCCCAGAGAATTCCTTAAAAACCAAACTTAAACTGCAAACTAGTCATCTTATAGATTGAGTTTTTCCAATTATAACTGCATCGTTTTGTCCACATTTTCTATCCATCCAAGGAATTGTATTTGATTTCCAGCCCATAACATCCATCATTCCACATTCTAGGTTCATCATTCTGTTGCATGTTTTCTCTTCTGGTCACAGCACTCCTGCTCACATCATCTTCAACCCAAAGCTAATATAATTTTCCTCCAGTCAAACAGGATTGTCTTTCTTCTCACTTCCCATCCCAGGATCACTGTCTCACCAGTTAACCACCTTCAGCATCAAAACATTCCTCTTGACTTCCATTTCAGCACTTCCTCTGTATTTACGGTTTCTTCTTTTTTTCTTCATTTCTCTCCAAACTGCAGCAAAACCTGTGTTCAGGTGCAAAATTGTTCCAGTGGAGGTCAACATTGGCAACAATGCCAAGTTTGAATGTGACACCACGGATGCTCCAAATGTAAACTTCAAATGGTTCAAAGATGGAAATCCTATCAAAGAAGGTGATAAGTACAGGATTATCAGCCGCTTCAGCACTTCATCACTGGACGTTCTGAGTCCAACAAAGGATGACAGCGGCGAATACAGCTGCAAAGCCTCCAATCAGCACGGGAGTGACAGCTGTTCTGCATCCCTCACTGTGACAGGTAAGAGCCACGCCCACTTCCTTTTCTGGCTTCGTTAAATCTTCTTGAATGTGTTTGAGTAAGTGAAAGTGAATTTCACTTTGTTATTGTGTTTCCTGCAAAGTGCCGTCTTCTGTTGTTTGTTGGTCCTCTTTTCATGTAGAGAATCCACAGTTTTTATTATCTTGTTGGTTTTGAATTTTTGCCAGGTTTTAACTTAATGGCGTTTTAGCGTACTATCACTAATGCAGGGTTTTTTCTTGATTCTTGTAGAGTACTTCCCTCCTGCCTTTGTCAGTAAACCTGACCCTCAGACTGTGTATGTTGGAAAAAGGGCAGTGATGCAGTGCGTAGTAACAGGATCTGCTCCTGTCAATGTTGTCTGGCTCAAAGACAACCAGGCTTTGCCCAGTGTACCAACACGCTACCGAACCTCTTCTGAAAAGAATAAGCACACTCTTGAAATGACCAAAGTTGAACCAGCTGATGGGGGGCTTTACCTGTGCAGGGTGTCGAATAACGTTGGCACGGCTGTGTGCAGCATGGAGCTGACGGTCATTGATAAGCCCAACTTTGTAAAGCCCCTCGGTCCTGTTACTGCTGTCGTTGGAGCTCCTCTTCATCTGGAGTGTCATGTTGATGAGGATGTGGGAGTAAGTGTTACCTGGACCAGAGATGGTAGGAAGATCCACCAGTCTCCAGACTGTAAGCTGTCTTTTGAGGATAAGACCGTAACTCTTGATATCCTCAAGGCCACCTTGAAAGATGCGGAAATATGTCTGTACTGCAGCAAATGATGCTGGCAGTTCAGCATGCTCCACTTCAGTACAGGTACAAGGTAAGACCTGTTTAATTTTCACAGATGCTGCAGAATTTGGAGCTGTTTAAGAGCTGCAATACAACTAACGTACCCATGTATTATAATGCTGGGTTGTTTCTTCATGCTATAATGTCTTGGAGTGATGTCGGCTCTTTTTACCACATCCAGAGCCTCCAGTCTTTGTCAAAAGGCTGGAAGCTACAGCAGTTTGGAAGCAAGGCAGCGCTGCACGGCTGCAGTGTTCAGTCAAAGGATCTCCTGAACTTCACAGCACCTGGTTCTTTAATGACAGCGAGCTGTCCGCTGGTGGCAGGTACGCTGTCAGCATGAAAGATGGAATCGCCACCTTGGAGATGCAGGATGTCACCATGAGTGATAGCGGGAACTACACCTGCGAGGTTCTCAATGATCTGGTGTGAAAGCTGCAGCACAAAAGTTACAGTCAAAGGTGTGTTTGTCTTTGATTCTGTCTGACGTTTGTCAGAATAAAAAACTTTGACTCAGAATACACATAAACTCATCTTCCCAAAATGTGTGTCTCCATCAGAGCCACCATCTTTCAGGAAAGAGTTGGTTTCAGTTGAGGCAGTAAGAGGTTCTGTGGCTGTTTTTGAGTGTGAGATCACAGGCTCTCCACCATTCGAAGTGGCCTGGAAAAAGAATAAGAAGCGCCTGACTATGGATAAGAAACACAGAATCGTGTCTCAGGGGTCTCTAAGCACTCTGGAGATCCAGTCCTTTGAGATGGCTGATGCTGGCGAGTATGAATGTGTTGTGTCAAATGAAGTTGGCTCGGTAACCTCAAAGTCAGTGGCTAAACAGAAAGGTTCGTGACATAAGAACAATGCCTACCTTAGCATTTCAAGAGTCGTGATCATTTTAGTCATGTGTACCATATTGTTTCAGAGCCACCGATGTTCTCAAAGAGGGTTGAGAGTACCACAGCTCTGCTGGGACACACAGTCAAACTACAGGGAACTGTAAAAGGTTCAGTGCCCATTTTTGTCAAGTGGATGAAAGACTCTGAGGTGCTACGAGATGACGATCCAAACATTATTATGATGTTTGAGAACAACGTTGCGAGCCTTTCCTTCTCATCTGTTGAATTAAAACATGGCGGCAAATATACTTGCCTTGCCGAAAACGAAGCCGGGCAGCAAAAATGTGAAGCCATCTTAAACATTCAAGGTTGGAGAACATTTCTGCTTTCTATACGTCTTCTCTCTCCTAAATTGCTAATGCTGTTAAAATCTAAAAGTTGCGTTATATTTTAGAACCTGCCAGAATCTTGGAGAAAGCGTCGTCCATCAGCGTGACTGCAGGAGAATCTGCCACATTGCAGTGCACAGTTTCTGGAAGCCCAGAACTCACAGTCAAGTGGTTTAAAGATGAGAAGGAGATGATCAGTAGCCGGAAATATAAAATGACTCTGAAGGAAAACACTGCCATCTTAAAGATTCTCAGTGTCGATAAAGGCGACACTTCAGAATACAAACTGGAGGTGTCCAATAAAGTCGGAAAAGACCACTGCACTTGTTCAGTCACTGTTATAGGTTAGTTCGAGCTCAGAAAACCCTCATTTATAGCAGATTAGTTCTTTGTACCTTGATGGAAGTTACATGTCTAACATATTTCCAAACCCAGATCGTGCAGTTCCACCATCCTTCACCAAAGCATTGAGGAAAGTGGATGGAAACATTGGTAGTAATATTACCATGGAGTGCAGAGTATCCGGATCCCAGCCAATGGTTGTTTCTTGGTACAAAGATGACAAAGAAATCCACAGTGATGAGAAATATCAGGTGGATTTCAGTGAGAGCACAGCGACCTTGGTGCTGACCGGCCTGGAGCCAAGCGACTGTGGAGTTTATAAATGCCAGGCTACTAATGACGCTGGCCACAAAGAGACCAGTGGTACTCTGTCAGTTAAAGGTCAGAAGAGTTGGACATTTAAAGGAACATGCAACTGCTTGTCAAATGTTATTACTAGCACTTGAGCATGCTGTTTTTTTTTCTTCCTGGTCATCTCTAGAACCTCCAGTCTTCACTGTCAAACCTCAGTCCCAGGATGCTTTACCTGGGTCAAATGTTATCTTAAAAGCAGCCTTTACAGGATCGGCTCCTCTGGCTGTTAAGTGGTTCAGAGAGGAGAAAGAGATTTTCAGTGGAGGAAAGTATTTCATCAAGAAAGATGCTTCTTCAAGCTCCTTGGAGCTCAACTCTGTGAAACCCAGCGAGTCGGGTAAATACTCGTGCCAAGTCTCTAATGATGCCGGGAAGGTGGATTGCACAGCAGACCTCTTTGTAAAAGGTGCTTCTTCACTTTATTTTTTTTTAAATGTTGCAGTTTCTTTTCCTGAGCTCTTATTTTCACTGTAACGTTTTGATTTGCAGAGACGCCGTCATTTTCAATGAAGCTCGAGCCTTCGTTGCTGCTGAAAGTCAGACAGCCTTTGAAGTTGTCCTGTAAAGTTTGTGGCACTCCACTTATTAGCGTCAAATGGTTTAGAAATGGCTCTGAAATCAGTCCCGACCAAAGACACACTGTGTCGTTTGAGGACACAATAGCTTGTCTGGAGGTGGAGGACTGTTCTTTGGATGACAGTGGAGACTATGTGTGTGTGGCGTCCAGCGATGCCGGCGTTGACCAGTGCAGCAGCTCAGTAACAGTAAAAGGTTGGTCCTGTTCTCAGTGTTCTTCCAGAAAGATTTGAGCTGCTTTCTCCAAGCTTGAGTAAAGTCTGGCCCACAGTGTCTTGAAGTTCACTAACCAGCTTCTAACTTTCATGCTAAAAAACATTTCAGCATGAAGACAGCAGTCACCCTAGCATTTTAAATTTTAGATGAAAATTATGAAGTAATTACTGCCGTTATGGGATATGCTGACAAGAGAAAAACATCTGCACAGGGCAAGTGTTCAGCTCTGCCTGAGACGTGATGGCCGACCACGATGCCTTCCACCAAACCACAGACAATACTCAGCATGGGTTTTTCCTCTTCACATCTTTGTGTCATCATATAGCAAGTGTTTCACTGAAATTAGTTTTTTGTTGGCAAAGTACACACCAGTTACCACAACCTTGAATCTACAAAGCCCCTGGTTTGATTCCTGAGCTTGCACACTTCAATTCAATTCAATTTATTAGCACCAAATCACAACAATGCTCCCTCAAGGCGCTTCACAGGAGTAAGGTCTAACCTTACCAACCCCTAGAGCAAGAACACAGGCGACAGTGATAAGAAAAACTCCCCCTGACGATAATGAGGAAGAAACCTCAAGCAGACCAGACTCAAAGGGGTGACCCTCTGCTTGGGCCATTCAACGGTTTCAAGGTTTTTACAAAGTTTTATAAGAATTTCTTAGCAAACAGAAAAAAACAGAAGAGCAACAAAAAGCGAGTCCTTAATTGAAATGGAAAAGCATTCCATCTATGAGGGTCCACTTCCAGCACAGGTAGGACCCGAAGAGGTAGGACTTCCACTCAGTAGTGCAACAGAGAGGGCATCCTGAGGTCAGGCCGGCGACCTGGGGTGACCTGCAGGGCCTGCAGGGCCAGCATCCGTCGAGGGTGTACATTGCTCTTAGTGCTCAAAATTGGTTTTTGTTTCAGCTGCGGCTCTGTTTTTTTCTTCTTCTTCTTCTTCTTTTGTTTCTTAAAAAAAACTTGACATTGACTTTATCATTCTTGAAATTGTGGGAAATCAATAAAAGCTGGATATTTGAACATAGAAATGGACACTGTGGACCAGACTGGCCTTGAAGCTACTTTGAAGCCAACATTACCATTAAACCATTACCTTTACTCTTATGTGTTTCCTGTAGAGCCTCCAGCTTTTGTCAGTCCGTTTGAGTCAGCTGAAGCTGTAAAGGGATCTGACATTACCTTGGAAGGCACCGTTTCAGGCTCTGCGCCGTTTGAAATAAGTTATTACCTCGATGATAAGATGATCAGAAATGACAAACGACATAGGATCAGTGTGGAGAACAGCACTGTCACTCTTCACATTTCAAACTGTGACACTGGAGATGCTGGAAATTACCAATGCACCGTAGCAAACGATGTTGGAGAGACATCTTGTTCGTGCCATATTTCACTGAAAGGTTAGTCAAAGGAAGTTTATTCCAGTCCAACCTCAGATGTGTGCGTGCTGTCTGATTTTCTGTCAGTTATGTTTGTGTAAACGCATCAGGAATATTTTTTTCTATCTGAAATAATAAATTACAGTACAGGTCAGAACTGGTGTCTGTTAGCGCTTTTAATTTGATAATACGTTCAACAGTTTTGATGAAAGGACCAAATTTAATATCCATTAAGGTGTGCTGTAGCATGG